>NC_077227.1:389374490-389614490 GCF_027887165.1 Monodelphis domestica | reverse complement strand
AAGGTACACCCCCCAAAAGCTGGAATTCGAGAACACTTGGGTTTAAGAGAAAGGAAGAAGGAAGGTCCCAGGACTCTCCCACCCACACATCTAAAGTGCTAAGCCTCCAGTGGCAGCAGGAACCTCTGGGCGGGCAACAGCACTGGTCTTGAGGGAGTACTTTGAGAGCAGGGCTGTGCCAGGCTCAGAGCGTCGAACACAAGTGGTGGGGAAGGAGCTAGAGAGGGAGTGCAGAGCGGGCAGCCTGGTCACAGCAGCAGAGACCCTCCATATTGCTCCAGCCTTCCAGGAGATTTTGGCCTCAGGGCACATCCAACCCAACCCAGCTGAACTTAATCCCATCAAAAGTCTTCAGAGGTCAGGGAAGCACAAACTCCAATACCCTTCCCCCATAGACTGCACTGAGAGATCTCCTGACAAAGGTCCAAGAGGGGAGACTGACAGAAAACCCCAAAACCAAAAAAATGAGAGGAACAAGAGCACAGACAACTGTGGGTAGTAAAGAAGGGGTAAATATGAGCAAACAACAGAAAAAGAAAAAAGAAATTATAATCGACAGCTTCTATACCGGCAATGAACAAAGAACAAATGGAACAGAGGAGGATCGAGGAACGTCAAGCAAAAACACAGAAACTCCAGCAAATTGGGCACAGGCTTTGGAAGAACTCAAAATACAATTCAAAGCACAATTAAGAGAGGCTTAAGACAACTGGGAAAAGAAGTTAAAAAGTAAGATAAGATAAATCTGGAAACAGAAAATAGTGTCTTGAAAGCCAAAATCAACCAGCTTGAAAATGAGGCAAAGGAGATGAAAGATGAGGCAAAGAAGACAAAAGATGAGGCAAAAGAGATGAAAGATGAGGTAAAGAGGATGAAAGATGAGGCAAAGGAGATGAAAGATGAGGTAAAGAGAATGAAAGATGACCTCCAAAGAAAATCAGACCAGAAGGAGAAAGATGACCAAAAAGCCAGGGATGAAATCCAGTCTTTAAGAACCAGAATACAAAAACTATAATTAAGTGACCTCACAAGGCAGCAGGACATTATAAAACAAAACCAAAAGAATGAAAAAATTGAGGAAAATATGAAGCATTTCATTCACAAAACAGAAGATTTAGAAAATCGCTCGGGGAGAGACAGCTTATGAATCATTGATCTACCAGAAGACCATGACAAAAGAAAAAGGCTGGACATCATACTGCAGGACATTATGAGAGAAAACTGCCCCAATATTCTAGAACAAGAGGGAAAAATAGAGATTGAAAGAATCCACAGATCACCTCTGGTACTTAATTTGTTATTGTCCACATTTTATTGATGAGAAAGCTAAAAATATGCCTGAGGTTACATGATTAGTAACTTTCTGAGGCATTATGTATGTATTTATTTATTTTAAATTTTATTTGGTCAATTTAAAACATTATTACTTGGTTACAAAAATCATATTCTATTCCTCCCTCCCCTCCACCCACCCCTCCCATAGCCAACTCACAATACCACTGGGTATTGCATGTGTCCCTGATCAGAACCTATTTCCATGTTGTTGTTTGCATTAGGATGTTCATTTAGAGTCTACATCCCCAGTTTTTCCTCTGAATGTGAATAGTGTTCTTTTTCATAGATCCCTCCAAGTTGTTCAGGGTCATTGCATTGCCACTAATGGAGAAGTCCATTACATTTGATTGTACCACAGTGTATCAGTCTCTGTGTACGATGTTCTCCTGGTTCTGATCCTCTCACTCTGCATCAATTCCTGGGGGTCGTTCCAGTTCCCATGGAATTCCTCCACTTTGAGCACAACAGTATTCCATCACCAACATATACCACAATTTGTTCAGCCATTCCCCAATTGAAGGGCATCCCCTCATTTTCCAGTTTTTTTGCCACCACAAAGAGTGCAACTATGGATATTCTTGTACAGGTCTTTTTCCTTATTCTCTCTTTGGGGTACAAGCCCAGCAGTGCTATGGCTGGATCAAAGGGCAGGCAGTCTTTTATTGCCCTTTAGACATAGTTCCAAATTGCCTTCCAGAATGGTTGGATCAATTCGCAACTCCACCAGCAATAAATTAATGTCCCCACTTTGCCACATTCCCTCCAGCATTCATTACTTTCCTTTGCTGTCATGTTAGCCAATCTGCTAGGTGTGAGGTGATACCTTAGAGTTGTTTTGATTTGCATTTCTCTGATTATAAGAGATTTATGTGGATTATATCTATTGATAGTTACCATATAAAAATGAAGGTATCTTCATATTATTATGAAAAATTAATTTTTACCTCATGTATCCCCTGAAAAGCATCTCAGAGACTATACCAGAGGCCCCCAGATTGCATGCTGAGAACCAGTACCCTCCTCCATTTTCTACCAGACCTATCTTATTTAGCCTTTAAGGTCTTACTCAAAGGCCGCTTCCTCTGGGAAATTACTAAGCTCAATAAGACGGTGTCCTTGCCCTAAGGAAACTCACAGTCTCCTAGAAGGAACATGATGTGTGTCAAAATAATTCTAACACAAAAATAGCACGTGAAAGCCTAAGAAAAAAAGTACAAAGTATTCCAATTCAGGCTTGTTTCTGACTGGGGGAGGCGATGCCCAGGGGAGGCCCTATGCAGAAGAGAGGGCCTGGAGTTGAGCCTTGAGGGACAGCTAGGACTTTGTTAGGTGTAAACAGAAAGATGAGTATGTGAGGAGGGAGGAAAGGTCCAGGTGTGAGTGAGTGAGTGAGAGAGAATGATGGTCTGTTTGGGGTAGAACACAAGCTATGCAGGTGGGAGTAGTGGAGGTTTGGGGTGGAATGTCAAGTGAAGGACCTTAAATATCAGTGGGGAACAATGGAAGGTTAATGAGCAGGAGAATGAGGAGGACATTAGCAAGATGGTACTCAGGGCAGCGAGGTGACCAAGTGGATAATGAGCTGGGCCTGGGGTCAGGAAGACCTGAGTTCAAATCTGATCTCAGACACTTATTAACCCTGTGACCCTGGGCAAATCACTTAACCCTGTTTGTGTCCATTTCTTAATTTATAAAATGAGCTGGAGAAGGAAAGAGCAAATTGCTCTAGGAAACCTTAAATGGGGTCATGAAGAGTTGGACATGACTGAAATGACTCAACGATAACACTAGCATTAGGAAGCCTGTACGAAGTGATGCAACGTGAAGTGAGCAGAACCAGAAGAACATTGTCTACAGTAACAGCAATAATGTACGGGAATCAACTTCGAATTACTTAGTTATTCAGCAATGCAAGGATCCAGGACAACTCCAAAGCACTCATGAAGCAAAAGGCTAGCCACTGCCAGAGAAGGAATGGATGGAGTCTGAATGCACATTGGAGCAGACCATTCTTCATTTCATTTCCATCATAAATTTTTTTTAAAATATAAGCAATATGTATCTTTTTTCACAACATGATGAACATGGTGAACATGTGTTATATGATAGTACATGTACAACCTATATCATATTGCCTGCTGTCTTGGGGAGAGGGGAGGAGAGGGAGCAAAGGAGAGAACACAGATCACAAAATGCCAGAAAACAGTTATTAAAAATTGTATGAACCTGTAGTCTGGAAAAATATATAAAAAAAATTTTTTTTAAGATGGCTCTAGCAGAGCATGCAAGAAGAAACAGTTAAGACTAGACGATCAATTAAGGAACTGTTGTAATAGTATAGTCTACAATGCTCAAGTGTAGCCTGAAGCAGATTAAAATATATTTGGTGCATTGTTGGTGGAGTTGTGAATGGATCCAATCATTCTGGAGAGTAATCAGGAACTATACCCAAAGGGCCATAAAACTTTTCATATTCTTTGCTCCTGTAATACCACTACTGGATCTTTATCTCAAAGAGATCATTATCAAAGGGGAATGGACCTACTTGTACAAAAATATTTATAGCTGCTCTTAATGTCATGGCAAAAAATTAGAAATTGAGGGGATGTCCATCAACTGAGGAATGACTGAATAAATTGTGGTCTATGATGGTGATAGAATACTATTGTGCTGTAAGGAATGAACAGGATGATTTCAGAAAAAACTAGAAAGACCTTCATGAACTGATGCAGAGTGAAATAAGCAGAACCAGGAGAACATTGTACACAGTAACAGCAATACTGTGGAATGATCAAATGTGATAGACTTAGCTACATTCAGCAGGACAACGATCCAGGACAATTATGAGGAATTTATGACAAAGAATGCTCTCTACCACAGAGAAAGAACTTGGAGTAGGAATAGATAGAGAAGGAATACAGATGAAAGCATGTGATTTTTCACTTTAATTTATTTGGGTTTTTATTTTAGGGTTTTGGTTTCATATGAGTATTCTCTTACAAAAATGAACAACATAGAAATATGTTTTGTATGATAATACATGTATAATCCCTATCAATTGCTTGCCAGCTTGGTTTATTGTCTTTAATAGTCCTTACTTTTTTTCTATCTTGGAACAAATACTTAATATTGATTCTAAGACAGAAGGTAGGGTTTTTAAAAATTTTTTTTAAATGTAATTGGGAGAAAGTTAACAAAATAAGTAAAAATATAATAAAAACATAAATAATATCACATTTTAAAACTAAGTCAATATGTGGCCCATGGGCATCCTCACGCACAGATAAGTGTTTCTATTGAGTTTAATACCTCTAGGTATGCTGAAGGCCTAAACCAGAGGGTCATGGGAATGGAGAGGGAGGGAGAGATGGGGGAAGTTTTCAGAGCCAACTCACAGGAGCTGGCGACAGATTGGAGATGGCAGTGGGTTTGGAGAGGGAAGAGTCAAAGATGATTGACAATAGGAGCATAATAGGTATGGATGATGGTGTTGCTCTGAGAAAAAATAGGGATGCTGGGATGAGAGGAAGATTTTTTTTTGGTGATGAAAGTGGGGCAAGTTGAGTTTGAGATTCAGGAAGGATAACCAGACACCCGTATCTTGTAGGCAGCTGGAAATGCATAACTGGAGATTAGGTGAGAGATTGGGACTAGAGATATAAATATAAATATTTATTTTTATATATGTATAATATATAAAAATATAAATATAAAAATGAGAGGGAGGTCTGAAAGTCATCTGTATAGAGATGGAGATGAAACCCTGAGAGTGGATGAGAGCATTAAGGGCCAGAATATATTGGAAAAAGAGAAGAGGAACAGCAGAGAGCCTTGAAGAGTATATGTTCTTGTGATTTTGCTTATATGGGCACGCAGAGGACACAGTCACACATACATGTGTAGATACACATAGAAAAACATGCATGCACATACAGATAGACAAATGTGTGCAAGTACATGCATAATTTGCATGTATGTCCCAATTATATTCATATACACGTAGCTCTCTAGACAGGTTCAAATTTCTCGACAAACATATATGTAGATATACATATGTGTCACCACATGCAAAGATGCACATGTCCAGACCCAGCCTTGAAAAGACTTACATGTTCACATGCACAGACTTGCCCTTGCCCCCAGTGGATGCCTGGTGCTGCTGTCTGGGGGTGACCATAACGGCAAAGCTTGCAGTGTTGGCTGCCTGTTTCTGCCATCTGCTGAGGGATTAGGATTAATCCAAGAGAATGTGGGTGGACGGGGCAGCAGGTGTGGCTGGCTTTGAGGGGGCAGAGGCAGCAAATTGGAGAAAATATTTCTTTATTCTCTCGATGCCGAAATCTGAACTCGGGCTGCACCTGGGGCTAACGGCTGGTTATTTTCTCTGTCCTTCCCATGTCCCAATCCTCATGGGAGCCATTAAATCGTTCAGAGCTGAAATCTATTGTGGGAGGGAAGGGTACTGACTGACCTTCTCCAACCCTTAGGATAAGAGAGCAGGGGAGAGGGCCAGGCCTGGGGTCCCCAGGTCTGGCTACAGAGAGTCAAATTTGGGGGACACTTCAGGAATGTTTGTCTTCTTATTCATTCATCCATCAAACATTATTAAGCATCTACCAAAAGAGAAGTTCCATTTCTAGTCTAAGATTTAAACCGAATTCTTGCAAGAACTTTGGGGTGAGCAGCTATTATTATGTTCATTCTACAGATAAGGAAACTAAGGCTTATTTAGGTAAAGCGTCTTTTATAAAGTCACACATTGCTGTTTAGGGGCCAGAATTGCGACTGAAATGCAGGTCTCTGGAGTCTCACGGCAGTATTCTTTCCCTTCTGTATATGTATACATGTGCAGGTCTATACCTATGTATGTATATAGACTCCCACACGGGGGGAAAGGTCATTTATTGCTGTATCCTTGATGGCACCTTTTGGGGTCTTTTCTATTTTCTTGAGTAAACTAGAGTCAGAGGCTTCAGTTTTGGTGGGCATTAGCGTAATCTTCATTGTTTTGGAGACTGTGCTTTTGTGTCAATGTCTAAAGATTCTCTCCCTGCCACTGGAGGTGCCCAGGAAGTAATTTGCTCCATTCCATCCCCACCCCCCCATCCTTTATAGATAGATTTCACAAAGCAGCCCTAAAGAATTTGAATAATTTGGCCCAGACACCCTTGGGAAAGTTGGAGGACAGAAGGTCAATGGGAGGGGAGAAGAAATGGAGCCCCCCTCAAGCCCCAAGAATTGGAAGGAGATGTCAGCACAAGTAGGAGACACCTTGACTAGACATTGGGGGAGAAAGGAGTCCGGTGGCAATCTTTCACTATAAGCCTATGTAAATGTTGAAGACAGAAATCCATTTGGAGGTATAAGAGGAAAGACTTCGGGGGATCGTTTATTTTTAAAAAAGGCTTATGTAGGGCAGGTAGGTGGCTCAGTGAATAGAATGCTATGCCTGGAATTGGGGGGACATGGGTTCAAATGTGATCCCACACACTCCTAGCTGTGGGACCCTGGGTAAGTCACTTAACTACATTGGCTAACCCTTTCCCTTCTGTCTTACAGCTATTACTAGTTCACAAAGTAAGAATTTTTTTTTTAATTACAAGCAATTGTAGTGATTTTTTTGAACAACATATAAAAAAAATTCTCATCGACTGAGTCAGTGGGGAGGGGAGTGTTTAATGGAACCAGTTCCCAGAAAAAGGGAATGAGTGTCATCTGCAGAGCTGAGAAGGTGATTGACAAGGATCATCTGCTGAAGAAATTTTATTATTTTTTAAATTTAAATTAATTTATTTAGTTAATTTAGAACATTATTCCTTGGTTACAAGAATCATTTTCCAATTTTTGGCCACCACAAACTTTGCCGCATCCCCTCCAACACTCATTACTTTCCTCTGCTGTCATGTTAGCCAATCTGCTAGGTGTGAGGTGATACCTCAGAGTTGTTTTGATTTGCATCTCTCTGATTATCAGAGATTTAGAACACTTTTTCATGTGCTTATTAATAGTTTTGATTTCTTTTTTTTAAAAACATTATTTTATTTGGTCATTTCCAAACATTATTCATTGGAAACAAAAATCATTTTCTTTTCCTCCCCCACCCCACCCCCCAACCACCTCTCCCATAGCCCACACTCGATTCCACTGGGTATCACATGTGTTCTTGACTAGAACCCATTTCCGTGTTGTTGGTATTTGCTCTAGAGTGTTCATTTAGAGTCTCTCCTCAGTCATATCCCCTCCACCCCTGTAGTCAAGCAGTTGCTTTTCCTCAGTGTTTTTACTCCCACAGTTTATCCTCTGCTTGTGGATAGTGTTTTTTAGATCCCTGCAGATTGTTCAGGGACATTGCATTGATACTAATGGAGAAGTCCATCACCTTCGATTGTACCACAGTGTATCAGTCTCTGTGTACAATGTTTTCCTGGTTCTGCTCCTTTGGCTCAGCATCACTTCCTGGAGGTTGTTCCAGACTCCATGGAATTCCTCTACTTTATTATTCCTTTGAGTACAATAGTACTCCATCACCAACATATACCACAATTTGTTCAGCCATTCTCCAATTGATGGGCATCCCCTCATTTTCCAATTTTTGGCCACCACAAAGAGCACAGCTATGAATATTCTTGTACAAGTCTTTTTCCTTATTATCTCTTTGGGGTACAAACCCAGCAGTGGTATGGCTGGATCAAAGAGCAGACAGTCTTTTATTGCCCTTTGGGCATAGTTCCAAATTGCCCTCCAGAATGGTTGGATCCATTTACAACTCCACCAGCAATGAATTAGTGTCCCCACTATGCCACATCCCCTCCAGCATTCATTACTTTCCTTTGCTGTCATGTTAGCCAATCTGCTAGGTGTGAGGTGATACCTCAGAGTTGCTTTGATTTGCATCTCTCTGATTATAAGAGATGTAGAGCACTTTTTCATGTGCTTATTAATAGTTTTGATTTCTTTGGCTGAGAACTGCCTGTTCATGTCCCTTGCCCATTTATCAATTGGAGAATGGCTTGATTTTTTGTACAATTGGTTTAGCTCTTTGTAAATTTGAGTAATTAAACCTTTGTTAGAGGTTTTTATGAAGATTGTTTCCCAATTTGTTGCTACCCTTCTAATTGTGGTTGCATTGGATTTGTTTGTGATTTTTCATTTTGTGATTTTTCTTAGCTCTTGCTTGTTTTTAAAGTCTTTACTTTCCCAAAGATCTGACATGTATACTATTCTGTGTTCACCTAATTTGTTTATAGTTTCCTTTTTTATATTCAAGTCATTCACCCATTTTGAGTTTATCTTGGTGTAGGGTGTGAGATGTTGATCCAAACCTAATCTCTCCCATACTGTTGAAGGAACTTTAGATATCTGTAAAGCTGAAGGCTGAGAAAAGCAGAGATGGCAGGAGAATCACTACCTGCTTGGAGAAGAAGATAGATGAAGCAGGGAGCTACTGGGCAGCAATGGACAAATGTTGGAACAGTCACCAGTGACTCCTGCTAAGAGTAGGTGTTGGTGCATAAGACAAGTAACATGGCACAGATGTAGAAACTGTGGAGAAGAACTCTGACCACTCCTGACTGTCTCCAAATAGAACCCCATCCAGGGCAATAGTGTAAGTCATGGACACCATCCTGGGGAATGGTTATACACTGGCTGTTAAAGTCACTTTCTGAACTGTGGGAATAGAAACACAGAAGAAAAACACATGATTCATCATGTGGCTCTATGGGTATATGATGGGGGGTTTGGTTTTAAAAGATGACTCTATTACAAAATGAATAATTTGGAAATAGGTTTTGAGCAATAATACATGCATAACTCAGTAGATTTGCTTGTTAGCTCTGGGAAGGGGGAGGGAAGAAGGGAAAGAGAGAACAAGAATATTCTAAATCAATAAACATAGAAATAAAAAAAATAAAGTCACTTTCTGTAGATTCAGACAAGACATTCATTTCTTTTTACTTGTAAATAAAACTTCATGTTTGGAGCCTCTGCAGTCTGTTTTCTTATATGAGTTGGTAGCTAGTCTTGGGGGGGAAGGGAGTATGCAGAATACTGAAGCTCCCAGAGAATCTATCCAAGCAATGAGTCAAAGATTTCTCCAAAGTGGGGGCAGATGGGTGGCTCAGTGGATTGAGATCCAGGCCAAGAATTGTGGAGGTCCTAGATTCAAATGTGGCTGCAGACACTTCCTAGCTGTGTGACCCTGGGCAAGTCACTTAACCCTTACCATTCTTCTGCCTTGGAACCAATACACGGTACTGATTTTAAGACAGAAGGTAAGGGTTTAAAAGGGAAAAAAAAAGATTTTCCCAAAGTGTATCCAGGCTTTTTGCATCAGCTTTTCCCCAACCACCAGCTAGCTGCCTTGCCACTTTGTGTATCCTCTGTATTCCCCCTGTCCTCCCCTTCTCCCAGCCCTACCTCCCATGCTGCTTTCTAGTTCAGAAACCTCACAATCACACCAACACTGCTATTACTGCTGGAAAGAACATGTCTGTCTCTTCTCTTCCACCATTCACCATCCTTGCTATTGTCCAAATCAAAATACATTTCCTGGCCAAAACCCTCTTTATGTGTTACCTTCTCCTATTAGAATGCAAGTTCCTTGAGGGCATGGACAGACTGTCTTCACTGGGCAATAGGAGTTAAGTGACTAGCTCAGGATCACACAGCTAAGAAGTATCTGAAGTCACATTTGAACCCAGGATCTCTCCTTTCCAGGCCTGATTATTTACTGAGCCACCTCACTGCCTCCTTAGAATCAATTCTAAGACAAGAGGGACAGAGGCTAAGGAATCAGGATTAAGTGACTTGCCTAGAGTCACACAGCTAGGAAGCTCTTGACTCCAGGTCTAGTGCTCTATTTACTGTGCTACTTAACTGTTCCTGTTTGTTTTTAACATGAACTGATGTCTACTTACTTTTTTTCTCTTGTATTTTTGCAGACAAATGTTTGAGAACTGATGCAAAGTGAAGTAGTTGAACTAGAACCACATTGTACACAGTAACAACAATATCAACAATAATCAACTGTAAAAGACTTAGTTAATCTGATCAATATGAGGATCCATGACATTTCCAAAGCACTCATGATAAAAAGTGTTATTCTCTTCTAGAGAGAGAAGTGATGAATTTTCTTTATTTTTCTTGTCTTTTACTTTTTTTGCAACATGGTTAAAATGGAAACATGTTTTGCATGACTTCACATGTATAATGGATATTGTATTATTTCCCTTCTAAATGGGTAGGGAAGGAGCTGGAAGGAGGGAGGGAACATGGAACTCAAAATTTAAAAAATGAATGTTACAAATTTAAAAAACCATGATAAATGTTTGAACCCAAGTGGAATTTTTACATTTATTCCTATTCTGTTTTATCTTATTAGATTTAACCCATCCTTCCAATCTGTGGAGAATATTTTGGATTCTGATTCTGTCATCCAACATGCTTACTATCCTCCTCTTAGAGCTCAGCTTACATTTTTTAAAAAGTTTACAATGCGGATTTATTCTCCACGTTTTATTTTTCACTGCAGTTGAAATTAAAAAAATTGGAAAATACTGTGGGTAATGGATTACAAGCAATCATTCTTTTCTTGTTTCCTGCATGAACACTCTGTTAAGACTGAATTAAATGCCAGCCCTTAATTTCCATAGAGTTTATTCATATTTACTTGAATTAGAGAAGGCAGAGAGAAAGAAGTCTATTCTAAACTAGCCATTTGGGTGCTCCTCCACATGGCTCTCTCAGCCACCATTTCTTTCATTGCATGCCTGAGCGAATAGAGAGAGCCCATTTCTTGGAACCCCCTCTTTTGTATCTTCTTCTTTACTCCCTCCCTCCATCCTAACCTGATCCTTTGTGCCTAGGTCACTCGCTTGTGATCCACGTTGGAGACACTGACATGATGTAGCGCTAGTAGTAGTACTGGGACACAGTCCTGGGAGGTGGGGGGGTTCCCTTAACACAACTCAAAGCTCATCTCTCTCCCTAGTAGGCTCTCAAGACAAAGAGAGGAATTATCTTATCCAGGTCTGAGACCCTGTCAATTTGCCCCAGATTCTACTTTTCAAGACTCACATAACTCTCCCTCTTGTCTTCTGTCTCTCTCCCCACTTTTCTCTCATAGATCCTGTGTAGACATTCTGGACAAGAGTTGCATAGCCTGAAAAGTCATGAAGGCTTTGATAGCTGGCATGGATAGAGAGCCAGCCCTGAAGTCACTTAATCCTGTTTGTCTCAGTTTCCTCATCTGTAAAATGAGCTGGAGAAAAAAACAACAAACCTCTATCTTTGCCAAGAAAATCCCAAATGGATTCATGAAGTCAAACGTTGGGAAAACGACTGGACAACAACATATGCATTACAGGCTAGTGGGATTAGGAGGAAACCAGAAACTATGACACCCAAGTATCAGTCAGAAGAAACGAGGATGCAGAACCTAGAGAAGAAAAGACAGGGCAGCATGAATGGGAGCTAGTCAGGTGACTGGGGCTTTGTCACAGGCTGTCAAAATGCAGGGGAGGGAATGGCCCGCTTTTTCCCTGGGGTAACTACTGTCCCAGGCCTCTTCCTAGCAGTTTTCTGCTGATGCAGCACAAACATGGTAGACCAGACAGTATCATGGGGTCCTGGCATCAGAATCATAAGATTCTTTCCTCTGACAAAGAAGAAAATAAATGATATTAATAATGAGCTCTGCAATTTAGATTCAAGTCTTCCAGAAACAATTTTATTGAATTTAATATTACTCATGTCTAGTTGAGAGGGACAGAGACAGACCCAGAAAGAAAAAGACCGAAAGAAATATAAAGAGAAGTCCAATATGGTTGAGCATCTTTGAACTAGTCTATCATATTTCTTAAGGAAAAACTTTAAATTTAAATTATCTCCCTCTTATTTGGCATCAAATAATTGTAATGCAATGTTATACAATTAAAAAAAAATCCTTACCTTCTATCAATACTGTGTATTGGTTCCAAGGTGGAAGAGCAGTAAGAACTAAGCAATGGAGGTTAAGTGTCTGAGGCCAAATTTGAACCTAGAACCTCCCATCTCTAGGCCCGGCTCTCAATCCACTGAGCCACCCAGCTGCCCCCAATATTATACAATTTTGAACCATGCTCTATTAATTTGTTTCTCTTTTGATATTTTATTTTTTTCCTCAATTACATGTAATAAAATTTTTTGAGTTTCAAATTTTCTCCTCTTCCCCCACCTCCTCCCTGAGATGGTAATTAATCTGATATGGTTTTTACATGTGCAATCATGTAAAACACTTTTCTGTATTAATTTTGTGGAAGAAAACTTGAACAAAAAAAATAAGGAATTAATATATAGTATACTTTGGTTTGGATTCAGACCCCATCAATTATTTCTCTGGAAGCAGATGGCCTTTTTTGCCAGGCTTTTGGGATTGTCTAGGATCTTTGTATTGCTGGGAATACGTAAATGATTCATAATTGTTCATCATACAATAATTGCTGTTATTGTGTACAATGTTTTCTTGATTTTGCTTACTTCACTCTGTATCAGTTCCTAGAAGTCTTTCCAGGTTTTTCTGAAATCCTGCTTGTCATTTCTTATAGCACAATAGTATTCCATTACATTCATGTATGAAAACATACTCAGTCATTTCCCAGTTGATGGGTATCCCCTTATTTTCTAACTCTTTGCCACCACAAAAAGAACTGCTATAAATATTTTTATACATATAGGTCTTTCCCCCCCCTTTAAAAAAATTTTTTTTTAAAAACCCTTACCTTCCTTCTTGGAGTCAATACTGGCTCCAAGGCAGAAGAGTGGTAAGGGCTGGGCAATGGGGGTCAAGTGACTTGCCCAGGGTCACACAGCTAGGAAGTGGCTGAGGCCAGATTTGAACCTAGGACCTCCGGTCTCTAGGCTTGGTTCTCAATCCATTGAGTTACCCAGCTGCCCCCTCTTTTTCCCTTTTTAAAAAAATTTCTTTGGAATTCAGTCCTAGCAATGTTATTGCTGGGTCAAAGGGTATTGTATATTTACAGCCCTTTGGGCATAGATCCAAATTGTTCTCTAGAATGGCTGGATCAGTTAAAAATGCCCCCAGCAGTGATATTAGTGTTTCAGTTTTCCCATATCCCCTCCAACTTATTTCATTTTTCTTTTCTGTAATAAAAGCTAATCTGGTAGATGTAGGGTGGTACCTCAGAATTGTTTTAATTTGCATTTCTCTAATTAATAGTGATTTAGAGCATTTTTTCACATGACTATAGATAGCTTTAATCACTTTGTCTGAGAACTGCCTGTTCACATCCTTTCACCATTTATCAACTGGGAAATAACTTATATTTTCATACATTTGACTTATTTCCCTACGTATTTGAAAAATAAGGCCTTTATTTGAGAGACTTATAAAATTTTTTTCACCATTATGATTTTTATGTTTTACTTTATATCCTATTACCCCCCCATTTATCCTACTCTCTCTCCTTTCCTCCTACGCATCCTCAAAAGTGTTTTGTTTCTGACCACCAGCCACTCCAATTTGTCTTCTCTTCTATAAGCTCAATGCTCTACCCCCATCCCCTATCCTTCCAACTTTCTTGTTGAGTCAGATAGATTTCTTTATGACATTGAGTATGTGTGTATATTCTTCCTTCTTTGAGCCAATTCAAATAAGAGTAAGGTTCAAGTAATCCCTTCCCCACTTCCCCCTCTTCCCCTTCCACTGTAAACACAATTGCCTCTTTTATGTGAGATAATTTATCCCATTCTACCTCTTTCTTCCCCTTCCTCCCAATGGCATTCCTCTTTCTCATCCCTTAATTATATTTTTTTAGATATCATCTCATCCTATTCAACTCAAATCTTTGCCCTCTCTCTATGTATACTACTTCTAACCACCCTAATCACAAATATCATCTTTCCAGATAGAGATGTAAAGAATTTAACCTTATTGAATCCCTCATTATTTTTTTTCTTGTTTACTTCTTTATGCTTCTCTCAAGTCTTGTATTTGAGATTCAATTTTTCTATTTAGCTCTAGCCTTTTTATCAGAAATGTTTAAAAATCCTCTAATTCATTGAATACTCATTTTCCCTCCAGTT
Source organism: Monodelphis domestica (assembly GCF_027887165.1). Taxonomy (NCBI): domain Eukaryota; kingdom Metazoa; phylum Chordata; class Mammalia; order Didelphimorphia; family Didelphidae; genus Monodelphis; species Monodelphis domestica. The sequence goes on along the minus strand of NC_077227.1, from coordinate 389,600,072 downwards.
TTGCAGGGTAGATGATTCTTGGTTACAGTCTTATTTCCTTTACCCTCTAGAATATCATATTCCAGATTCTCTGATCCTTTAGGGTAGAAACTTTGAAGTCTTGTGTTATTCTGATCATAGCTCCATGATATTTAAATAGTTTCCTTTTTGTTGTTTGCAATATTTTCTTCTTGACCTGGGAGTTCTGTAATTTGGCCATGATATTCCTGGGAGTTTGTATTTTGAGATCTCTTTCAGGAAATGGATTCTTTCACTACCTATTTTACCTTCGAGTCCTAGAATATCAAGGTAGTTTTCCTTGATAATTTCTTCAAAGACAATGTCTATTCTCTTTTTTGATCATGGATTTCAGGCAGTTCAATAAACTATGTCTTCTGGATCTATTTTCCAGGTCTGTTGCATTTCCAATGAGATATTTGATTAAAAAAAAAATTTTTTTTTGCTTTGTTTGATTGTTTCTTGATGTCTCATGGAGTCATTATCTTCCACTTACCCAATTCTAATTTTAAGGATTTTTTTCAGTAAGTTATTGTACTTCCTTTTTCCATTTGGCCAAGTCTACTTTTTAAGAAATCCTTTTCCCTAGAGAATTTTTGTACATCCTTTTCCATGTGACCAATTCTGCCTTTTAATGAGTTCTTCACTTCAGTGTACTTTTATATGTATTTTTCCATTTGGTCAATTATATTTTTTAAGAAATTCTCTTCTTTGGATTTTGGTGCCTCTTTTATCAATTGGCTTATTCTGTTTTTTAAAGATATCATTTTCTTCAGTATTTTTTGTGCCTCCTTCACCAACCTGTCAACTCTTTTTAAAATGATTTTCCTGTATCACTTTCACTTTATTAATTTTTATTCCATATATTATATTTGATTTTTAAAATCTTGAGCTTCTCCAGTAATTCTTTTGGGGCTTGAGGCCAATTCATATTTTTCTTGGAGGCTCTGGATATAGCAATATTGACTTTGTTGTCTCTTTCTCTGTTTGTATTTTGATTTTCCCTGTCATCAAAATAACTTTTGATATTGTTTCTTTTATTGTTGTTTGCTCATTTTTCTAGACTTTTTCTTGAATTTTAACTTAAAAACACTATTTTAGGTAGGCTCCAATACTGTTGGGAAGGGGGTACTGTCCCAAGCTTCAGGTTCTTTGTGCAGATGCCTTCAGAGCTAGCTCTAGGGATCTGTGAAGTGTGTTTAATATTCTCCTGGCCTGTGTGCTGGTCTGTGAGCAACCACAAGTACTCTTTTTTGTCTTGGAACTGTGACCAAGACTCCCTGCTCCCCTGTAGCTACAAGTGCTGCTGTGTGCTAGAACTCCCCCTTGCCCTGTGGGATTGTGACCTGAGAATATTTGGATCTGTGTGTGGTCAATGCAAGAGGGTCCTGCACCCAGAACCAGCAAAGGGACTTGTAATTTCCTTCTGACTAGTTGTTCAAGTTTATAATTTGTGACTGAGAATTCAGGAATCTGCCACTGATTCGGCCACCCCCAGGGCCTGTCCTGGTTTGCTGAGGTAGGGTCTGTCTTGGCATACAGCTCTGTGCTTTACTCCCACAGCGTGTGACAGATCCCCTTAAGCTGTCTTGGCTTGAAAAATTGTTTTGCCCCTTCTGTTTGTGGTTTCTGTCACTTCAGAATTCCTTTTCAGGTTTTATATCAACGTTGTTTGGAGAGTAATTTGGTAGAGCTCAGGCAGGACCATGTACTTCCTCCATCATCTGGGCTCCATCTCCTCTAATACATTTGCAGAGAATTAGATTAGTGTTTTGTGTGATGCCCTCTGCCCCAAGATGATTTGAAAGAACTCAGGAATGTTGAATAAGGGAAAAAAATCATAATATGTTAAAATTCTGTAACATTCTTGAATAGTTTCCATTCAGCTATAGACTAAAAAGAATTCCTTTTTGGGTTCAATATCTTATCCTTGAATGCAAAAGAGGACACTGTTCTTTGATGAGTCAAGATATCAATCATTTCAGGTGGGTGGGGAGGCAAGGATCTTATCTAGACAAGAGTTACATTCATTCTCTTTTTCTCTATCTTATCACTCTGTTTCAAAGGAAAGTCTTAGCTTTTGTTTTGGCCACTTACCTAAAGATTTGGAAGAGGTTTTAGGCTGGAGAAATAGCATTTCTTTTTGCAGTTGCATCAGATACTTTATGACCCCCTTTGATGTTTTCTTGGCAAAGATACTGGAGTAGTTTGCCATTTCCTTCTCCAGCTCATTTTTCAGATGTGGAAACTGAGGCAAACAGGGTGAAGTGACTTGCACCACAGCTAGGAAGTGTCCGAGATCAAATTTGAGTTCATGAAGATGAGTCTTCCTGACTTCCAGGCCTGATACTCCTTCCATTGCACCCCCTAACTGCCTTTTCTAGCTGTGATAAGATGGGCTGTTATGTCCTCCCTACATTTTTCTCTTTACCAGGTTAAATATAATAATTTATAATGTTTGTTCTCATCTGCAGAGTACTTTAAGGTTTACAAAATGATTTCATTTGATTGAGGCAGTTAGATGGCACAATGAATAAACAGAGCCTATACCGTTGATACTTACTGAGTGACCCTGTGCAAGTCACTTGACTTCTTTTCACCTCAATTTCCTCATTGATAAAATGGGGAACAAATTTAAGTGACACCTACTTCCCAAGGCTGTTGTGAGAATAGAATGAGATAATATTTGTAAAACATTTTGCAAACCTTAAAGCTTTACATGTAAATGCCAGTTATTATTTCCTCACAATTATCCTGGAAAATAGGCAACATTATTATAGGTCACACAGTAAGCAGCAGATGTTCTCTATTTAATTCTAGTGCTTTCCTCACTATGCTACACTTCTTCCTCACAATAACAACAGCTCTCATTTCTATACTGCCCTAAGTTTACAGAGTACTTTTCCCCAATACCTATTTAAGGCAAGTTGTACAAGCATTGTTATCATACCCATTTTTAAAATGAGGCTCATGGCAGTGAAATGACTTGTCTAAGGTCATATAGCTTTACATTTTTATTTTTATCTTTTTAAACCCTTACCTTTCATCTTAGAATCAATACTGTGTATTGGTTTCAAGGTAGAAGAGTGATAAGGGCTAGGCAATGGGTGGTAATTAATAAGTGATAATTAAATGTCTTGCCTATGGCTATACAGCTAGGAAGTGTGTGAAGCCATATTTGAACCCAGGACTTCCTGTCTCTAGACCTGGTTCTCAATCCACTGAGCCAACTAGCTGCCCTTCCCTATTGGTTGTTAATGATTAATGTATCATCCCAAAGACCTTCACCTGTGGCATTATTTTTTTTTAAATCCTTACCTTCCATCTTGGAGTCAGTACTGTGTATTGGTTCCAAGGCAGAAGAGTGGTAAGGGCTAGGCAATGGGGGTCAAGTGACTTGTTCAGGGTCACCCAGCTGGGAAGTGTCTGAGGTCAAATTTGAACCCAGGACCTCCCATCTCTAGGCCTGGCTCTCAATCCACTGAGCCACCCAGTTGCCCTCTGCGGCATTATTTCTCAATTTGTGGAGCCTCTCTTATGTGGTCAGTAAATCCTAGAAACGTACGCCTGTAATGCACATGAGGAGATGGGGCAGAAGGGAATGAGGGAAATGGGTGCTACGACCCGGGCACCCAAGAGATGGTGGCAGTGTGAGGAGGGTTAGGGCAGGGGAGCTGGGAACTTCTCGTGGGGACCAGGGATCATGAAAGTTTAGAACATAAGCTTGGTAATGTGTTCAAGAATGGTAAGGGCTCTGGGACCCAAAGATGCGAGGGACACTCCCTCGTGACATGCCCTTAACAACTAGTCAATGCTACCAGAAGTGGGACCCCGGGCTTAGGAAAAGAGATAGAGGAGTTGGATTTTTGTGGTTGTTTTCAACAGCCTCCTGAACCTGACTCTGGAGGACTGAGGGGGCAGAGGGGAGTAGAGACACCAGGATCTCAGAGACCAACTTCCTCATCCCCCTCCCACCCCGCTGGAGAATGTTCTCCCGGAGCCAAAGGAGAAGAGAGAGGAAGGAGGGGGCAGGAAGGAGAGGGGCTGTGAAAGGGGAGAGTGGATGGAGCCAGCCCAGCTGAAGATCTCGGTGGATTAGGACAATCCGTTCTGGCCTGACATCGAATATCGGGAATGTGGAACAAGCACGGCCAGTGCCAGGGCTCCCATCTGTGCCATCGCCCTCCCTTTCTTCCCCAGCCAACACCTTGACCCATGGCGGGATGGGGTTGGGGCTCTTCTGATGGGAATCAAAACAACTTGGAGCCCAAATGCTTGGAAATGAGGAAAAGCTAGGCTGGGGTGTGTGCCCTGTGCTCAAGCCCTAGCGTTACTGTCACAACAGCACCAAGGATCTATGGGATCCCCACTGAAGGTTCTGCGAATGTTGGTCCTTCTCTCAGTTCTCTGAGCCGCCTTGAGCAGAGTTCAGATTCAGAACGTTCTGATTTCAGGGTCTAGCTGTCGCTACCTTCCTGATTTTTCTCATCAGTAAAATGGGGATAACAATGCCCGCTCTGCCTTCCTTACACGGTCCAAGTGCCAGTTTTGCAGTTTACTCATTCTGAACCTTGGGGGAATAATTTTAATGACATTCAACCAGCTTATATAGGTTCACATTCAATGGTAACACTATTTCAGAAGTTGAGGCAGGCATAGTAAATGCTCTTATCCTTCGTTTAGAGATGTAAAAACAGGTTTGGAGAGATGGAATAATACAGCTTGGCCAAAAGAAAAACAAAGAAACAAACTGTGGGATGAGGAAGGAAAAAACCTAGGTTTGAATCTTTCCTCTTCCATTTATTGTTCGTGTGACCTTGGGCAAGTTATCTGAGCGAATTTGAGGTGGATTTCTTCTGTAAGGGGAGGGAGTTGGACTAGATGATCTTTAACTTCCTTTTTTGGTTCTAAATCCATGAACTATGTTACTTCTCTGGGCAAGTTACTGGATTGGCTTACTGAAGATCAGTTTCCTCATCTGTAAAATGGGGGTTACTTATCCTCCCTCCCTCCCAAAATTATTGGGAAAACCAATGTGAGAGAAAGGACTGAACTTTGTAAACTGGACAATGTTATGTTCATGTGAAATTAATTACTGGCGCATCCAGCCAACCAGTGGCAGGGCTGTGGCTGGACCAAGGCCTAGGACTCTTCCCAGGACACTATACTCAGCCTGAGAAGACCGGCCAACAAGGACTAATGTCTACTGGTCTCAGAGGGGAGGTGGCAGGCTTAGGGGGGTGGGCAGCTTTGGAGGAGAGGGGGATATGTTCCTTGCACCCAGAACCAGCAGCCACCCTCAGCTTCTCTCTCCTTGTTAAACTGTGTGCAGAGCTAATGTTCTCAGGCTGTAGTCTTCATCTGGAGGGACTAGTCAAAAACCATTTTATTAAATACTTACTATTTACTAAGCCCCCCTCTCAGTGCTCAGAGTCACCAGTTTTAGGTAAGACATCTTTTGTGTCTCTGCCAAGAAAACCCCAAATGGGGTCTCCAAGAGTTAGAAGGATGAACTGACTAAACAGCAACAAGGAACAAGCACATCCAGCTTGGTTTTAACCAGACTGAAGTTTCAGGCATCCGGGGAACATTCAGGAGACAGACAGGTGAAGGCAGGCAGGCAGGCAGGCGAAGAAGCGGGTTGAGAGCTCAGAAGGCCCAGAGCAGGAACTCCAGATCTGGGTTCCATCAGCTTAGAGATCATATGGAAGCTGGAGAAGGGAATAAGACTGCTGAGAAAGTAGACAGAGAAAAGAAAAGGGTTCAGGTGGGAGCCCAGGGGAACATCTACACTGGATCATAAATTTGGAGCTTGAAGGACCTCAGAAGCCTTCTAGTCCACTTGTTCATCCCCCATTTTACAGATGAAGAAGGCAGTCTAGAGAGGGTGACTCGCCCAATGTCATACAGGTAGGAAATAATAGATCTAGGATTTGAACACAGATCCTCTGACCCCAGAGAGAGTGCTCTCTAACCACTGTGCCATGCTGGCTTCAAAAATTCAGAGACTGGGAAGAGGATGAGCAGACACAGGGCACCTGCTTCCTGGCTTGTCTGCCTCTGCCTGGGACCTTTCATGGCTCCATGACCTTTCTTGGCCCGTCTATCCTGCAGCTGGTTCAATCCTTCATTCCTAGACTGAGCTCATTCTACTGGCTTGAAGCCATGTGCCAGCAGCTGGCCCCAGCCCCCTAAGGGGAAGAACCTCCTTTCTGCCAGCTGTTAGACCCGCATAGCTCCTGAAAGGAATGGGCAGTGAACCCTGGAGGAGGGTTGTAAGGTGCCCTTAGCCCATCTCCTGGTTCCCTGGTCAATAGTTCTCATTTCTCTACTACCTTAAAATTGATCAATGGGTAATGAAAAAATTATCCCCATTTTACAGAAAGGGCCATTGAGGTTTTTAAAAAAGAAGTAACTTTCTCAGATTCATACAGACCTTCTCTGCTTAATCCAAAGTTTCTTCCTGATGAACCTGGAGAAAGGACCTACCTCGGTTTGCTCATCAGGCTGGGTTTTAGGATTTGGACCTTAGGTAGCAACTCAGGATCCGAGGTGAGGCTCTTTCCCATAGGCCACATGGGATAATAGGACCTTATATGTGGAAGGGAACTTAGAGGCCATGAAGCCCACCCCACCCATTTTACAGAGGAAACTGAGGCAGGCTCACAGCTGGCAAATGATTTTTAGAAAGTCACCTATTGCCTCTGAAACCACAAGTAAGCAATTTTGCTCCCCAGCTACCTGATGGAGCATGTGCCATGCCATGCTGAAGAAACTGTGGAGGGTTTTTAGGCAGGCTGTGTGGTACACTGGAAAGTACCAACTGCCTAGCCTTTGCTGCTCTTCTTAGAACTGATGCTAAGACAGAAGGTAAATTTTTTTCATTTAAAATTTTTCTTAAACCGATACCTTCTGTCCCAGTGACAACTCTAGGCCAGAAGGGCAAGGGCTAAGCAAACAGGGTTAAGTGACTTGCCCAGGGTCACACAGCTAGGAAGTATCTGAGGCCATATTTGAATCCAAGACTTCTTTTTTAAAAATTATCTTTTAGGGGGCAGCTGGGTAGCTCAGTAGACTGAGAGCCAGGCCTAGAGATGGGAGGTCCTGGGTTCAAATGTGGTCTCAGACACTTCCTAGCTGTGTGACTCTGGGCAAGTCATTTAACCCCCATTGCCTAGCCCTTACCACTCTTCTGCATTGGAACCAATAAACAGTATTGATTTCAAGGCAGAAGGTAAGGATTTTTTTAAAAATTATCTCTTAAAAGTATTTTTCCATGGTTACATGATCCATGAGCTCTCCCTCTCCTCTTCCCTACCCCTTCCCCAAGTTGACAAGCAATTCCACTGGGTTATAAATGTATTATCACTTAAAACCTATTTCCATACTATTCCTTTTTGTAATAGAGTAACCTTTAAAAACAAAACGTCTCATCCTATACCCCTATATACAAGTGATAAATCATGTTTTCTTCTGGATTTCTACTCCCACAGTTCTTTCTCATAAGTCCCACAGAGTGTAAAGTCAGTGACATTTGGTCTCCTCACAATGTTTCAGTTACTGTGTACAACATTCTCCTGGTTCTGCTTATTTCACTCTGCATCTGTTCATGTAGAAATCCTCCAGTTCATCATTCTTTATAACACAGTAGTACTTTATCACCATCATATACCACAATTTTGAACCCTAAACTTGTTTCTAGGACTAATTCTCAATTCACTGAGCCACCTAGCTGCCCCTAGAAAGTAAGGATTAAAAAAAGAAGAAAAAGTACCCTAGACTCATCTGTGCTGGAGCTATCTTGACTAGAGAGCTGGTTGTTAAAATATTCACTGTGAGCATTCATTTTGCTGAAATCAGCAAACAATACAAATCAGGGCTTGATTTGTTATGTTGACTGTCTAGACATAAGAAAATGATGGAGAAAATGTTATCAATGCAGATTAAACTTATGTGTGTGTGTGTATACACACATCAATTTTTCCTGAGCCTGTTGTTAAATACTTACCAGCACGTCCGGGTCCTAGCTCAGATATTTGTTTTGCCCTTCACCCCCCCCCCCCCCCCCCGCCCATCTCCAGTTTTTGCCACTGTGAAAAGGAGATGACAATGTTCATGCTTCCTCCCTCACTCGATGTTGGGTAGAAAGTGTTTTGCAAACCTTGAAGCATTCTAAATCTGAGCTAGGATTATGAGACAAGATGGAGGAAAGGAAGAGGTCCAGGTGGTCCAGTTTGTATCCTGTGCACCAGCTACTTTATCCAATGCAGAGTCAGTGATAAGAGGGTTGGATCCATCCTGTTCCTTCCCAACCAATCTGTTTATTGATCCCATCCCATCCTGCTCCATTTCATTCTGTGAAATGTGTATTTGCAGCTCCTATCCCATAGCTTTCCCATTGGGGTGTTTATTGAGCTAATCCTTTACTCTGATCCCTTTTCATTTATTTGTCCCATCCTCTCCCCAACCAAACTATTTATTGATCTTTTCCTTTCCAGTGCCATTCATGCTATGTGTATAGATCTCACCCTCTCCCATTCATTTTGTCCCGTGAAATCTGTATTTATTGATCCTGCCCTGTATATTCCCATCCCTTACCGTGGGTTTAGTCATCTCATTTCAACCCATCCCTTTGCATCTAGTCCGGGTGCCTGTTCTATTGCTAGGTGCAGTGAGGGAGCTGGATAAAAGGGTGAGTGTTGTAAGGCTTCGGAGGAGGGAGATGAGTATCAGCTGGGGTGTTCAGGGAAGGCCATCATTAATCATGGGCAGAGCTGAGGTGGCTGAGTGTCCAGAGAAAGGGGAGTGACAAATCCACCGGCTGGTGGCAGGGTCAGATACTCTTTGGAATACTGTGCTTGGTTCTGGGCATCACATTGGGGCACATCTACAAAGGGGCAACAAGGATGATAACAGGACTGGGGGCCTTGTAAGAGGAAGCCAGGCTGAAGGACCTAAGGGTGTTGAGTTTGGGGGTGGGGGAGGTGGAATGGCATGAGCCCTTTTCAGGGAGAAGAGGGAGAGGACTTAATCCATGGGTCCTCAGAGGGGAGAACAAGGAGATAGTGAGTGGCAGTAGGAGAGTGGCCAGGGCAAATTTTAGTTCAATTTAAGGAAAATTAGAGCTGTCCAAAAGGGAGATGGATGCCCTGTTTTGGCAGGTAGTGGGCTCTGTCACTAGAGATCTTTGAGCATTTGTTGGGAAATATAATAGAGGGGAATCCAGACTAGTCCAGGTCCTGAGGTTGGACTCTAAGAACTTTCTGGATTGGGGATTTGAGGAGTCTCTGAGACTTCCTGGAAGAGGTAGGACTGAACCTCGAAGACTGGGTAGGGTTTGGCTAGGCAGCATTCCAAGTTTGGTGTCTTTCAGATGGGTGGTGGGGAACAGCATGAGCAAAAACAGAGCTGGGAAAATATGATTTGGAGAGCAGACAAGGGTAATGTGGCTGGGAGCAGGGTGATGGTGGCAAACTGTAGAGGGCCTAGAAAAAAGCCGGGTTTGGTTAATCAATAAGGAATCATCATATCTTTTTAAGCACAGGTTTTGAGGCAGCTGGGTAGCTCAGTGGATAGAGCTCTGGACTTAGAGTCAGGAAGATCAGAGTTCAAATATGACCTGACTCATTAGCTGTATGACCCCTGGGCAAGTCACCTAATCTGTTTGCTTTAATCCATTACACAAACAAGTGGCAAAACCACTCCAGTTATCTTTGTCATTTAGCTGCTTTTTGTCATTGACAATGTCAATGGGATCTTGAAGAGTCAGACTTGACTGAATGACTGCTCTGGTTCATTCCATGAAATGTATATTTACTGGTCCTATCCCACTGCTTCTCATTTGATCATTTCAATTAGACCTGCACATTACTACCTGGGTGACCTTGGGCAAATCATTTAACCTCCCTGAGCTTCGGTTTCCTTAGCTATAAAATCAAGGAGGTGGACTAAGTTTCTTTCCAGTTCTAAATTCTGGGGCCCTCATCCTAGGAACATTATGAGAGTTGGTTGTTGAGAGGAAACAGAAGCAGAGAACACTGAAGAGGCTGTTGTGGTAATCCAGGGGAAGGTTGATGAGATCTCGATAATGGTGTCTGTGACCATGGAAAGGAGTTGAAGAGGCATCTTAATGGAGGAACTGACAAGATTTGGAGCCAGACTGAATGTTGGGGAAGGGACAGAGAAGTCAAATATGCCTGGGGTTTTGAGCCTGAGAATCTGGGAGAATGGTGATACATGTCACCAATAGAACCAGAGAGGGGTGGCTAATTAGCTCAGTGGATAGAGAGCCAGGCTTGGACGTAGGAAGTCCTGGGTTCAAATTTGGCCTCATATTTTCTAACTGGGTGACCCTGGGCAAGTCAGTTAACTGTGGTTATTTAGCCCTTGCCACTCTTTTGCCTTAGGTCAATTCTAATACAGAAGGTAAGGGCTTAAAAAATAACAACAAAAGAGGCAGAAGGTGAAGCAATTTGGGGGAAGGGACGAAGAGGAGTGATTTGTTTTGGGACCTGTAGAATTTGGGATGCTGATGGATATCTAGATGAAAATAACAGTTTCCTATCACTTTAGAGTTTTCAGAAATACTTTTCTCACAACCTCCCTATAAGGGAAGTATAATTATTCCTATTTTATAAAAGGACTAACTACTGCTCAGAAAGGCAGTGAATTGTCCATTGTCACATATCTGCTAAAGGCTAGATCTGAACCTTGACCTCAGCTCCTATAACTCTAAATTCAGTCCTTTTCCCTCTCTAGCCCACATTACACCCCATGTCCAAAAGATGGAAGATGTGGGCTTGGAGCTCGAGAGAGAGGTCAGGACTGGACAGAGATTTGGGAGTCATCTACATTACAATTTAAGCCAGGACTATGGATGACTTTGCCAGTCAAGCAAAAGAAAGAAAAGAGCGGAAAAAAGAGAAAGGGCTAGAATCTATACTTAGGGAGTGGGAGAAAATGTCAGAATGCCAGGCACAACTTCAGAATAATTTCTGAGGTATAAGTTATGACCCTAAGTTGTGAATCCATATCTAATCCATCTTTGAACTGGTTTATATTTGGTCATCTCAGCCTTGACCACTTTACAGGTAATGAGATCCATGTTTATATCTTGCTGTATGGAGGCAGGAGAAAGACTTAGGAATAAGAACAAATGTTAAGTTTGGAGATGAGACCTGGGTTTGAATCTTGGCTCTCATAATTAGTAGCTGTGTGAGGCCTTGACAGGGTCATCTAACTTCTCCAAATCTTAATTTTCTCATCTATAAAATAAAGACAATTGTATCACCTCCATCCTAGGGCTATTGTGGGGAATGTACCTTGTAAATCTTAAATTGTCTAAATGTGACTTTTTATTCTAGGCTTATGTGATCTTGGAGAAATCATCTGTCCCTGAAACCCAATTTCTTCTGCTATAAAATGGAAACAGAAATCCTCCTTCCTCCTCCCTTCCATGGCACCCAGGAAGGTTGAGGTGAGACAACAAGGCTGATTGGTACAGTGCAGAGAACCCTAGTGGGTCTTGAAGGCCAGGAGGATTTAGAGATGGAAGGGTCTAGATTAAGAGATGGGAGAATCTCTACGTTTAGGACTCTAGGAAGGGTCTAGATTTAGAGCTGGAAGGGTCTAGGACTCTAGGAAGGGTCTAGATTTAGAGACAGAAAGGTCTAGGACTCTAGGAAGAGTCTAGATTTAGAGTTGGAAGGGTCTAGATTTAGAGACAGAAAGGTCTAGAACTCTAGGAAGGGTCTAGATTTAGAGACAGAAAGGTCTAGAGCTCTAGGAAGGGTCTAGATTTAGGACTCTAGGAAGCATTTAGATTTAGAGATGGAAGGGTCTAGGAATGGTCTTTAGGAAGGGTCTAGATTAAGAGACAGAAGGGTCTCTGGGCTTAGGACTCTAGGAAAGGTCTAGGAAGGGTCGAGATTTAGAGACAGAAGGGTATTCAGGTTTAGAGATGGAAGGGTCTCTCCTAGCCTATAAAAGATGAGGAAAGAGATTGCTCTTAGAACGTGTTTTTGATCTGGCTCTTACTGTGTGACACTTGTAGGGCCATTGTGGGGGGAAGAAACATTTTAAATTTTGATGTGGTGCAGGCATTCTCAACTATGTGTGACAATTTGTCTGGAATCTGGGGTTCCTCCGAGCAGGCCCCCGAAGACTGAGGCTGCCACAAGGGGGCCTTGACCGCCAGGCCTGGCCTCCCTTGCCTATAGGACTACAGGACGGCTGGGCTGCAGCTGCCATTGGGACTTTCATAGGGTAGAGGCGGAGTAGAGAGTAGATCCAGGGGATCAGGGCCCTGGGCCCTGGGAAACCGGATCCATCCTTTGAGAATAGGGACGTGCTGCCTGGCTCAGCCGGGGCTGAAACCCCAGCCGAGGACTCAGGGACAGGAACAGCTGTGGCCCAGGCCTCCCACACCGCCCCTTGCCTCCTCCCACACTCTGGGCCGGTTGGTGCCCAAGAGGCTGGCCAGGTGGTGGGTGGGGCGGGCGGGCCATCCCCTGGAGTCTGGACTCCAAGCTGGTTTTCCCAGCGTGGGAGAAGCCGAGCCAGTGGGCTCAGTTTCAGACCTGGCTAGGCTTCCTGGTCACGCTGGGTTAATGGGGCGGCCGAGTTAATACTGAACAGATGGGGGAGGATTGTGGGCATGGGTGGAGGGGAGGGAGCCCTGCCCCAACTGTCCCTGACCAGATCCCACGGGAACAGGATCTTGCCCCCTGCCCCGGCTCCCAGGCCCCGGAGCACAGTCCAGCGTCAGACACACACATATCCCAAAATACGAGGAGACAGACACAATCACAGGGCAGAGAGCTGGAAGGAACCTTGGAACCCAGAACATAGAATGCCAGAGCAAGAAGAGACCTCAAAATACATAGTATTCGAGTGGGAAGGAGCCGTAGAACAGGACGATAGAGAGCTATGAGAAATCTTGAATCGTGGCTCTTATAGCTGTATGAGGACTGGCAGGTTGTCTAACCTCTCCAAGCCTTCATTGTCCTCATCTGTAAAATGGAGACAATAATAATTGCATCACCCACTCCTAGGTGTTAGAGATGGGAAATCTGGAATGTAGGATACAGAACGTTAGAACTGGTGGAGATCCATCTTGTCCAGGACTTTCACATTCAGAGAAGAAATATGGCTGAGGGTGGGGAAGGGATGTGATTGCAGAGTTAAGTTAGTGATGGAACCAAGGCTAGAACCCAGAAAGGTGAACATGGATGCAAATGAATGAGCTGTTTTAAAAGATAGCTGGGGGGAAGGTTTCCAAGGGGTTGATCCAGGCAGGGACCCCAGCCGGAGCAGGTCTGCCATGAGGAAAGGCCACCCCTGACCCGGATGCCAGGCCAGAAGCCCAGGCCTGTCTAATCTGTGTTTGCATTCCTCCGATGAGTAGAAAGACTGTTTGTTGGACTGGAGCTGGGAGTGCTGGGTTCTAGTTCTAGCTTTGCCACTGACCAGCTGCTGCATTTATATGACCTTCTGCTCCCTATGCCTGGAGAAGCCCAGAGTCTGACAGAACTACAATTGCAAGGATTCTTGGGTCAGCCTTTTTCTCATTTGTTCCTCCCAATGTCTTAGAAGCCATCTGGTGCTGCCAGGCTTCCCTCCTAGTCTGCCTTCCCTCCCCAGGGCTTATCCTAAAAAGGGGTCTCTCACCCTGCCTCCCATCCTCCCAACATACTCTGCCAAGTCTTGATTCCATCTCTCAGGCTTTCGTGTCTCCCTGCAACCCCTAGTCCTACCCTGTGGTAAAAGCCAAGCGTATAAATGTCTATTCAAAAAAATAATTTATCAAAAGTCATATATATATGCACAGACACATTATGTACATCAACCTTCCCTGGGATCAAGGGAAGGGAGGGAGAGGAGGAGAGGGGAGGGAAGGCCTTAGAGGGTTGGGTCCTTCTAGGGACAACTTCAGATGAAAAGGACCTGGGGCTGTCCCTCAATGATTCTGGGCTCTGATAAAAAGAAAAGAATCAAGGCACAACTGTATCAAATAGGCAGCCATTCAAAGTTGGCTGTTCCTACCCTTCTTAGGGGAAGGCCACCGAGAGTTCCAGGGCAGTCAAATTCTTGAGATCAGAAACAGAGCCCAAGCCCAGTGCATTCACAGTCATATCCCTGCTGTTTCAATCCTTCGTTGGTGGGGTTCACCTTATGTCCTTACATTGTGGTAAGTGAAGGGGCTAGGGCTCAGGCCCCCGGGGGCCAGGGGTTCATGGGTGAAAACCGAGTCATTGGAAGAGCAGGTGCTGCTGGTGTCCTCAGCGGCTGGGGAGTACTGCTCAAAGGGCATCGAGAGGTCCAGGTACTGTGACAGCAAGAAACCAGCAAATGGAGGAGAAAGGAGAGGCAAAGCCTAGTTAGACTGGCCCAAGAGGTTCCACCCCAGGTCTGCCATGTTTGGCCTTGGGGACCAACCCCAGGTCTGCCATCTCTGGCTATAGAAGGTCCACCCTAGGCCTGCCATCTTTGGCTATGGACGCTCCACTCCAGGTCTGCCTTCTCTGGCCTTGGGGACTCAACCCCAGGCTTCTTCTGGGTCTGTCCTTTCCCTCTCTCCACCTCCCCTCAACCAGCCTCCTGATGGATCTCAGAGAGAGAGAGAGAGAGAAAAAGAGAGAGAGAGAGAGAGAGAGAGAGAGAGAGAGAGAGAGAGAGAGAGAGAGAGAGAGAGAGAGAGAGAGAGAGAGAGAGAGGCGCTAGGTTCCTTTCTTACTGTGTCCAGTTATCTGTCTGTTTTGAATTGGACATCCGGATAGAAGAGGGAGAAATTAATAATAAAAATAATAATTTCCAGTTCTAAAGTACAAACCATCTTCCCTATAAGTCTTGAGATGCAAAGGCAATTATCCCTAGTTGATAGATGAGGAAACAGGTTTAGAAAGGTTAAGGGCTTCCAAAGAGGTTAGGTCACATAGCTAGGAAGTAATAGAAGTGGGACTTGAAATGAGGTTTTTGGGGGCAGCTAGGTGGCTCAGTAGACTAAGAGCCAGATCTAGAGATGGGAGGTCCTGGGTTCAAATATGGCTTCAGATACTTTCTAGCTATATAACCATGAATTATATAGTAAGTCACTTAAGCCCCATTGCCTGGCCCTTACTGCCTTTCTGTCTTGGAACCAATACAGAGTATTGATTCTAAGACAGAAAGTAAGAGTGCAAAAAAAAAAAGAAATAGGGTTGTCTAGCTCTAAGACTAACATGCTTTCCACTCTATTTCCAATCCCTTGATGGAGGCCTAGGAAAAGTGGTGGGGTTTTGGGGGATGTGTAGGTGTGGAGGAGTGGGAGAAGATAAGGTAGGAGGATGAGTGCCCACCAGGAACATACCTCCTCAGAGATGGCAGTCAAGAGCTTGTTCAGGGCTTCAACCAACTGCTTGAAGGTAGGTCTCTGGGAGGGTACAGCGTGCCAGCACTCACGCATCAACATATACCTGGGATAGACAGAGAGAAGGGAAGGGGTCAAGAGCCTGGAAGGGAGGAAGAAACTGTGAGCTAAGAGGTAAGGAGGAATAAGAATGGAGGTTCTGAGCAACAGGGGAGTGGGAAAAGGAGCGGGGATAAGCAGGAGCTTGTCAGGAGAGGAAATGGGGAATCAGGATAAGAAGGGTGGCTCACAGCTCTGGGGGGCAGTGGGAAGGCCGGTCCATACGATGTCCTTCTCTCAGCAGTGAGAATAGCTCTTCTACAGGGATGCCAGGGTAAGGGGAGCCACCCAGGGTGAAGATCTCCCACAGCAGGATCCCAAAGGACCACCTGGAGAAAGAATGTGGGCAGAATTTGGAATTAGC
Source organism: Monodelphis domestica (assembly GCF_027887165.1). NCBI lineage: Eukaryota > Metazoa > Chordata > Mammalia > Didelphimorphia > Didelphidae > Monodelphis > Monodelphis domestica. The sequence continues at coordinate 389,584,266 of NC_077227.1, read as the reverse complement.
CTGGACCATGATGGATTCTACCCACCCCACCCTGACCTATACCCAAGATCCAGGAGAAGCTATCAGTGACTTCATATTAGGAGGACACAGATAGAGACGGGGATCAGGGGAGAAGAGGAATGGTGGGGTTGGAAATTGGGAATCCCTATGTCTGAAAATAGGACTTTCAGGTATAAAGATCCTAGGTAGACATTAGTTGGCACACAGTATTCCTTTAATCAATAACTGACAACTCATTAACTGAAACATGGTACAGAGTGATAGAATATTAAATCCCAAAGGGACCTTAAGCATTGTTCTAGTCTAACCTTTTCACTTTATAGGGGAGGAAACTGAGGTACAAGGAAGGCACAAGAAAATGGAACGGAAGTGACATGCTCAGAGCCATTGCAGCAGAGTCAAGATTAGGACACAGCACTCCTGACCCCTTCCCCCTCTAGCCCCTATGCAAAGGGGAAACATGTTCATTCAGGGTCAAAGTGCCTTGGGCTCCCAGAACTTACACATCACTCTGGTGAGTGTAGACTCGGTCAAATAGGGCCTCAGGTGCCATCCACTTGACAGGCAGGCGGCCCTGTAGTAGGGAACAGAACAGGACTCCTGATGGTCTAGCTCCCTGGTTGAGTAGGGAGAGATGTAGCAGCTCCATATGGGTCCTCCAGCCCTCCCTACAGTGCTCTGAGCTCTCAGGAAGAGCCAGAAGAAAGACATACATATGCACATATATGTATATGTGTGAGAGGGATGGAGAGGGAGAGACAACGAGAAAGGAGAAAAGATGGGGAGGAGAGAAGGAGGGAGAAAAGAGGAAGAAAAAGAGGAAGAGAGAAAAGAGGGAGGGAGAGAAAAGGAAAGAAAAGAGGAAGAGAGAAAAGGGGGAGAGAGAGAGAAGAGGAAGGAAAAGAGGAAGGGGTAGAGAGAGTAGAGGGAGGGAGAGAAAAAAGGAAAAGAGGAGGAAGAGAGACAAGATAGAGGAGAGAGAGGAGAGAATCAGATAAAGAAGGTAGGAAGAGGAGAATTGGGGAGCTAGGTCACAGTGGGGAGCCATGTGCTGACCCTTACAAAATAACTAGAAATGACTCTGTTGGAAGGAAAGAGAGAGAACTGAGCAGAACCTCATCATGACAGGGCAGGGTTACTGTGGAGAGTGATGAGGTTCCCTAGGCATCTGTTAGTATTCTTCCGTTGTGTGTCCTAGGGAATGTCTTGTGCATTGGGTCATCTTATAAACTCAGATATTGCTGTCCCAAAGGTAGGGGCTCCTAAGCCCTTCTCTTATTTTCTCTGCAGGGTCTAGATCAGAGTGGGTGAGAGAACCTTGCACTCAATATTTATGGGATCACGACACAGATGGCTGCTTTCTTGCTCACCTGCCTCCATTTTTATCCGTCTACCCATGTATTTTGTGCCCTCTCCCCTGCCCTATTCCATCCTCTGGGCAGGCTTCCCTGCCTTACTCACATTACTGGTTTTTTTGTAGTAGTCGATGTCATGAACACCCCTGGCCAGGCCAAAGTCTGCAATCTTCATCACATTGTCCTCAGTGACCAGCACATTCCGGGCAGCCAGGTCCCTGTGTATGCACTGGGATGGAGGCAGCAAGGGAAAAGTCTCAGGTCAGTGATCTGCTCCCCCTAATTCCCAGACCTCTCATCATAGAGGAAGAAGTCATTTCCTTAGCCTGAAGTGCACTGCCCACCCCCGCCCCTCCTCACTTCATCAGAGCCCGAGTGTCCTCTTCCAGATATGGAAATATCTGCCATGGCTTTCTACTCCAGGTGAGTGTTATGAGTAGAGAGTGCTCACTCTTTCTCCATGAGTCAAAGAATGGACATCATGGTCCTTTAGGAGTGTTTAGGGGGAAGCAGCTAAGTGGCTCAGTGGATTACTGCCAGGTCTGGAGACAGGAAGTCTTCCTAGCTCTATGACCCTGGGCAAGTCATTTAACACCATTTGCCTAGCCCTTGCCTTTCTGTCTTAGAGCTGTTTCTGAGATAGAAAGTAAGGATTAAATAAAAGGTTCACCTGGGGAAACTCCAGAGACAGTTTCTAGACACTGCAGTAGAAAGAGCTGTAGACTTATAGAATTATAAAAGGTAAGACCCTAAAGAAATCACAGAGTTTTTATTTGAACCCACAACTTTTGACTCCAAATCCAGTGCTTTTCCTACTATGCCACACTGTCTCCATGAAAATTTGACTGGAATCCTGGCTCTAGTCTTCACTAACTGTTCATTATGTCTCTAAGCATAAGCTTGTCTATAATGGGAATAGTACATACAGCTGACCTCCTGGCCTCATAGGACTTTGTGAGGGAAGTGATTTATAAACCTTGATAGGCTAGGGAAATGGAAGATGGTATTACTACTGAGCCTGGAAAAGTCTGGGATGTCACCAGTGCAGGTGGTCCCTTCCCTGATACAGATTACGGCCCCCTCCAGACCACCTGGGTTGCTTTGGCCTGGCCTCTGGTGAGGGGTTGATTGGCACTAAGTTTGGCCTTAGACAAGAAACATGTAGTCTGTCTCCTGACTCATACTCAAAGCCTTTCCAACTCTGCAGAAAGATAGTTATGTTGTAAGGGTCAGCACAGGGCTCCCCAATTCTCCTCTCCCTTCTTCCTCCCTCGTCTCTCCCTATCCAAGCTGGCATAGTTTTTAACTCCTCCATGCTCTGTTTAGGAGAAGGTTAATGAAGGGTTATCTTTGTCCTTATTGTCGTCATCATCATCACCACTATCATTAACATCACTGTCATCAGCATCACCATCATCACCACCACTACCACCATCACCAGTGTATCTCCTGAGCTAGGACACTGGGGTGGAGCCCGTCCACCCACCTGCCCTCACCTTCCGAGACTCCAGATATTCCATGCCACGGGCCACTTGGTAGGCACAAGAGACCAGGGCCTGGAATGACAGCTGTTCCTCGGGGGTCCTGGGTGCTTCCAAGGTGTAGTCAGGGCTAGGTGGTCTTCTTGCCCGAAGGTATTCCCGGAGGTTGCCTTTAGCAGCAAATTCTACGATCACGTACAAGGGCCCTGAGGTAGGAGAGGCAAGATCATGGAGTTGAGTTGGAAGTGACTTTTGAAATCATCTAATCCAACCCTTTTAAGGAAACTGAGGCCCCAGGAGGGTAAATGACTTGTCTGGGGTCACAGAGCTGGGAAGGAGTTGCACTGAGATTCAAACCCAGGTCTTCTGATTCCAAATTCTTGATCCCATAGGTTCTCTCTTCTCTCTACTTCCCCCAGAACCCACCTTGCCCCCTGGTCCCACCTTCCTGGGTGCAGACACCCAGCAGGTTGATAATATTCTTGTGTCGACCAATAAGCTTCATCATTTCCATCTCAGAGATCAGGTCTGCCAGATCTTTGTCAGAAGCATTGTCTGTAGCAGATGACATACAGGGAAGGAGGGGATGGAGTCAGGTCACAGAGTGTGGGCACCATAAAAGTAGAGGGAGGGTGCTCCTTCAGGGCCCAGCTTCAGAACCATCTCCTCCAGGAAGTCTTCCCTGATTCTCCTCCCCATTCTTCCCCTTCCTTGATTCACAGGATTTGAAGGTGGGCAGGAACTTTCTCAGAACATAAAACAGGGTGTTGTTAGGTGCTGGAAGGTAATCCTTCAAAGTACCAAGGTTAGATCATTTTACAGATGAGGAAATTAAGGCCCAGAACAGGGAAAGGGCTTGATGAATTTCATGTAGATATTAAGTAGCAGAGACTGAACTTGAACCTACATTCAATGCCAAACTCAGATCTCCTTCCCCTGATTCACAGTTGCCTCTCTCACTCAGGCCATTCTCTTTGCTCTCCCTTATACACTCCAAACTCAGTGTACATCTCTTCTCCCTCCCCTTTACATTGGGCTGTGAGCTTCCTGAGGGCAGGATCAGTGTCTGATTATCTAGCTGCAATCCACAGTACTGAGCACAGCATTCCTGCATCAAGTAGGAAGCTAATAAATGTTTGTTGCATTGTATTGAAAAGGAGCTGGAGAATAGAGCAAATGTGGTAGAAGACACACTGAGGGTCACATGGGAGACAGAAAAGATCCTTGCCCTGGGGCCATGCTCCTTACTCACCTTTGAGCATTTTGATGGCCACCGTGGCAGCTCCATCTGGTTGTTGAGGGTCCATTCCATAGGCCTCTGCCCATACCACCTGCCCAAAACAACCTTCACCAAGGGGCTTCCCTAGCACCAGCCTGGAGACAGAAAACCATGGCTTTATTTGGGGCACTGGCATCAGCTTCACACCCTTGAGGAACAGAGGACAGGATTGCTTTGCCCTGGTTCTAGGCCCTTGCCTGCTGCCCTGCCCATACCTTCCTACTCAAGCCCTGCCCATTCCTCCCCATCACCCTCTGACCCCCTTCATTCTCTTCCTGCCTTTTGCTCTCCTGATGAGTAGAAAAAACAGGAGACCCAAGGGCAGCTGACCCAAGAAATGGTTGGTGGCTGGGTCATCGGGGACCAGGAGGAAGCTCCTGTAGAACCCACCTATCCCGGGGAAACTCCCACTTGGCATCAAGTGGCAGGTCCAGCTCCACAAGGCCAGGGAGCATTGGGGTACAGCTGGAGGACAGGCGGCCACCCCGAACGAGGGAGGAACTCAGCTTCCCTGATGAGCCTGACTCCAGGGAGAACTGTCAGGGTGGAGAAAGCAATTCAAAGGAGGAGAAATGCACAGGAAGGCCAATGAGACCCCTGGTCCGGGCCAGGAAGTTCTCAGGGAGAGGCCTGCCTTAGTAAAAGTCTGGGGGAGAGAAGGTGGCACCCATAGGGTGGGAAGGGACAGGGAGGCTCAGGCCGCGCCAGCCACATACCTGTCTGATGAGAGGGAAGCGTGAGAGCTTCTGCACAGCAAGGGGCTGGTGGGGCGGCCGGCTAGATAGCGCCTGCCCCCGGCACAGCCCGGCAATGACCAGGATCACCAGGATGGCCACAGAGCCTGACGTGTACATGATGATGTCTGTGGCCTTCACCTCTGAGGCAGCAGCTTCCCATACCAGCCTCTCCTCTGTCCCGCGAGGGCCGGCATAGATGGATGAGATGCCAGGTCAGTGTTTCAGGGGTGGGGCTTGGTCATCTGTACACGACTGCCCCCCCCAACCAAACACATTCCCCCACCCCAGGAAACTTACAGACTGACCCCCATCCCACGCAAACACATGAATATACACATGCTTCCTCCCTCTGTCCTGCTCATGCCAGCCTGGGACCTCGTGGGCCTACAAGCCTGTGCCAACCCTCCCCCCCTCCCCCCCTCCCCCCACAGTACCCCAGCTGCCAGGGCCTCACCAGGCAGCACCGTGAGCCAGGCCGATTGGTAGGAGAGCCCAATGGAGTTGCCAGCCAGGCAGGTGTATTCGCCTGCATCCTCTGATGACACATTACGTAAGTACAAGACCTCTACCTCTGAGCTGTTGATATCAGCGGTCTGCAGGGCAAAGAAGACCAAAATGGGATCTGCATGAGATGTACAGTGCAGTGGGAGGGGAAACAAGAACTGGGAAAAGCCACCTGCATAAGGCGACCTCAGAGTGAATCTTTAGGGAAATCAGGAAGTAGGGGGAGAGCACCCCAGGCTGGCTGGGCCTCTGGGCCTACCTTGAGCACCTGCACGAAGGGGAATCCGTCCGCCCCAAAGCTGCTCCCGTTGACCTCGATGTGCTTCAGCCACTGGATGTGGGGCTGGGCGTCGCTGTAGACTTTGCACAGTAGCTCTACATCGCTGCCAACCACAGCTGTGGTGTTGGCGGGCAGGCCAGCCTGCAGGATGGGCCGGTGGGGGGAGCGCTCTGCAGGGTGGGGAGCAGCGTCAAAGCTGTCCCCTAACCCCATCCTCCAACCAGCAGAGGCTCCAAAGTGCACAGCCCGGAGCACCAGAAGGAACTCTAAAAGTCACCTCCCCTAAATCCCTCACTTTACCAAAGAAGAAACTGAAGCCCAGACAAGGAAAGTGACTTACTAAGGTCATACAGAGTTGACACTACTGGTTCTAAGGCAAAAGAGCAATAAGGACTAGGCAATGGGGGTTAAGTGACTTGCCCAGGGTCACACAGCTGGAAGTGTTCTGAGGCCACATTTGAACCCAGGACCTTCCATCTCCAGACCTGGCTCTCTATCCACTGTGCTACCTAGATGCCCCATCAATATTCTTTGTACTCTTGGTCCACTTTGTCCCTTTCTGCTTCCGAGGAGACTGGCCCATGGCATCTGCATCCCACCTTGTCCCTTTCCTAGAACCCTGGGTCACTGCTCACCTAGCACATCCAGGAGATAGTTGTATCGGAGGCTCCCCAGGGCATTCTCTATCACGCAGGTGTAAGTGCCACGGTCTGAGGGCACCACACTTTCCATGACGAGACTCCAGTGCTGATGTCTGAGCTGGAGAGAGAATGGGTGGCCCAGGCAGACCCCATCAGGGAGAGGCCAGCAGCCGGGCAGCCTCATCCACACAAGTCTGCAGGCCTTCTATATGCAGGTACACACGCACATATATGCCCTTCCATACAGGCATTCACCTCTCTCCTTGCTCCTTTGGCTGCAAGAGCAGACACTGTCTCCTGTCTACATGGAACCATAGCTGTTATTCACATTCACACATGCACACCCACACACGTGTCCTAATCAACATGCAGAGACACAGGTGTTGCTGGGCCTTGTTGGCAAGAGGACGGCAATTATGGCCAAAGTCCAAACACATGCAGAGGAACCCAAAATGTGTCTTTGCACAGATAGGGGGGCAGACACAGGTATGTCCCTGCCAAGGGCAATGCAGGGCAGCAGTGGGAGGGTGGCAGACACAGTCACATTTTCCCTAGTCCTTATATAAAGGTAGACCTGCCTCTTGTGGACAATACCCTGTGTGGGCCATGCAGAAGGGATCACTGAGAGTGCATGCATAGCTTCTAGGCTGAGACACATCCCCTGTCCTCAGTAGGCCTGGGCCAGGCCGGGCCAGTGGCTCAGAGAGGCTACCACCGGAGGCCTCTAAGAACTCTGAAAGGGATGCTGCGGTTGACCAGATACTTTGCCTCATGCACAATGTTGCTGGTTAGGAGCTACCAGATGCAGTAGAGTGCAGCAGCTAAGGTTAGGGTTTTAGGGCCTGGCGCTGCCTCTTACTGGCTATGTCACCTTGGGTAAATCACTTAATCTCCCTGGGTCTTAGTTTCCTCATCTGTAAAATGCTCTGCCCATGAGGAACAGCTAGGAGTAGCCTCTGGGCAGGGGTGTCAGGTCCAGAGCAAGATTTCCTGCTCTATCTCCTAGGTTCTCACCCGGATGCCCCCAATTCGGTGCTCTCCATGGAAGTCTTCTCCGTTCTTCAGCCAGCGGATGGTGGGCATGGGGTTGCCTGCAGCTGGGCACCGGAACTTGACTGTGTTGCCTGCAGGGACTGCATGCAGCTTCTTCTCCATGCGATGGGGATGTGTCCAGTAGGGACCTAAAGGGAACAAAGCTCGAGTGGGCTGGTGGGACCATTTCAGTGGAAAAGGACATTTCCATCTCCATTGACTCAGGGATGCCTGAATGGGAAAGGGCCTTGGTGAAGAGAAGTTCCCTTTAGGTCTGAAGGTAGTTAGTGACAGACAGAATTTACATGAAGACCTTCAGCGACAGGAAACTCTTTACATACAAGCAGCCTGTTCTACTTGTGTGCACCAAAGTTGTGTCTTCTTGGAGCTCCAACCTATCTCCCTGCATCTTCACCCCACTGACCTGGATCTTCCCTCTGAGACTAAGGACAGTAGTCTATTTGCTCCTTAGCGTGATGAGCTTTCAGACACTTTGGACCATGGAGCACTTCCCAAATCTGTTCTACAGGCTTACCATGAAATCTCCAAACTGGGAAGGGACCTCAAAGATCATCCAATCTCATCTGTTCCTAAACAGGAATCACCTGGATAACTCTCAATGAGTATATTTCCCAATATGAAGCTAAAAATCTGCCTCTCAAGAACTTCCCCAGTAACAGGGTTCTACTTTATGAGGCCAAACAATGAATCTAATTCATCTCTTCCCCAAGGGATAGTCTTCCAGCTTCCTGAAGTCAACTACCAGGTCCATTCCCAAGGCTTTTCTTACCTAAGCTGACTATCCTTCTGAATGCTCTTTTCTTTTGTTATAGCCTCCCAATCTAGAAACCCCAGTTCTGATCTTGGAGAACCTTCCCCAGTTCTATTTCTCAGTTTGGGTAGGGAAGAGGATTGAGTTACTGACCTTGCTGTGGATAAATGTGCCCCTTGGGAAGGTCCTTAGGGGAGCTGTCACTGTCCTCGTCATCATCCCCGGAGGCCAGAGAATCTGTTAGCCAAAGAGAAGCTGTAAATTTGGAGGTCAGGGATCAATCAGGCTAAAGGTACAACCCAAGGAAGGGGAATGACCCAGTTCTGCCCTGGACTTCTAGCCCCTCTGCTCCCATTAGTGCTTCTCCTTCTCTCACTTCATTCCCTTTTCTCTTACCTATGACAGAGATAGTGAGATTGTGCAGAACATGGCCAGAGCCTCGAGAAACACACAGGTACAGGCCAGCATCCTCATACACTAGAGTGGCGATTTCCAGGCGACCTCGCCAGGCTCGCACACGGCCTGATGGTGCCAGACGAGTGCCTTCTTTATACCAGTGGCCACCTCGGTTGGCACGACCACAGCAGAGTCGTAGTGCTTGGCCCAATGCTAGGGTCAGGTGCTGTTCCAACTCTTCTGGGCCTGGGGCCTGGCAGGGCTCTGTGAACAAACCACCAAGTCAGAAGGAGAAATCAGGACTTGTATTTGAGCCCTATTTTATTCCTCATTCCCAGAGGTCTCCAACTTTGGAGATTTATTACCCTAAAAGAATAAAATGAACATATCCCTTCTTACATCTTTCCATGCCTCTTACCCAGGGATGCTTAGGGGAGTATGACACACCCCAGTTCTCTCATACCCAAGCACATTCATCCCCAGGTTTCCCCTCTGTGCTCACCCAATATGGGCTTATTTCCCTGGACATTCTCTTACTCCCTTCCCTCTCCAACACTCGTATCCTGAATCTCATTCTTCAAGGTCCTCTCAGGCTCATGAGTCTTCTAGATCCATAGACTCATTTAACATATCCAGGGCCCATTATTTCTGGGAATTAAAGCTATCCACTCTAGTGAATGAATTTATAGAAGTTCCTCATCCAGTCTCCCCAGCAAAAGTTTATTTGATCCTTTCGCTGTAGATCCTTACCACCCATGCATACCACCTATTGCCACTCTCCTCGTCCAGGAGGAACACACACTTTAGATGCTTTCATGCTCAAAACCAAAGGTTTGTCCCAGGCTGCCATGCAGGGTCCCATGCCAGCCCCAGCATGCATGTCTGGGAGTCCCACCACCTTGCAAGGCCCAGCCACTCAAACAAGCCAGAGCTGGAAACTTACAAAGGGCAAGGGAAAGCTGGTGTCCTCCCAGGCAGCCCTGGGAGCTGGGCGCCTAGGCCCACCTCTGGCTTTCCCCAAGGGCCAGCACCTATAATATGTCAGAGGGGTATTTGGTCCACTTCCCTGGTTGCTACCCAGAAGCTTGTGGATAGGCAAAATGTCAGAGCTGAAAGGGATCTCAGAATACAGAATGTTAGAACATATGATGTTGGAGTGGAGATGGGTCTGGGAACTTAGGATGTTAGAGCTGGATGGGATCTTAGAGCATAGGTTTTCACAGCTGGTTGCTATCTTCAAATACCAAATGTCAGAGCTAGAAGTCTTAAAAGAGAATGTTAGAACTAAAAGATTCTTTAAAGGTCATTTAACCCAACCTCCTCTTCTGACATAAAGGAATTAAAGGTCAGAGAGAAGGAAGTGACTTAGACAAAGTCATAGAGTTTATTAGTAGCATAGCCAGAACTTGAATCTTGCTTCTGAAAATTTAAGCCCTGTGATTTCCCCAGGAAACTCCCCCTTGGATCTGCCCTCCCTTTGACATACTTCCCCTAGCATTTACTCCCTCCCTCCCCGAGTGTCTTACCCTGTTCCACCTCTTCAGAGGTAAAGGCATGAATGACCAGGAATCCAGCTGCTGCCAAGAGAGTCCCCAACACTGATGCCAGTGGCTGCATCTTCCAGTCCTGAGTCCCCTCAGCTAGAATTGAGGGCTCTGGCCAGAGTGGTCACTTCCCTGGAGAAACCAGAGGGAAGAAGCGTGAGCTTGGCATGGGGAAACAGAGAGAGCCTGGTCATAGACTAGAAAGTATATGTGGGAACTGATGTCGAGATAATCTATTTCTTCTAAATACCTCCAAAGGACATTCAGCATGAGTCTCAGTGCACAGTAGGTACTCTGTGCACTCACAGTTGACCAAAGAAACCAAAATGATGGAACCACAACCCTTAGCTAGAGGGGACCTCAAGGGTCAGTGCATTCCACATCCTATCTCAGTGCCTAAGGAGCATACCAGCATCCAGAATGGTACATCCTGCCTGAGCATGCACAGGTCCAGTGATAGGGAGGGAGCTCACTCCTTACCAAGGCAGCCAGATCCACTTCTGGGGAGTTCTTTCTCTAGGTCTAAAATCTGCCTCAAGGAATTCTCTGTGCCTGTGGTAAACTAGTTAGGTCCACTGATCCACCAGGCAGAACAAATTAATCTTCTTTCTAAGTATAGCCCTTCCAAATACAGGAAGGCCATCATGCCTAATTTTTCTTTCAGCTAAGCATCTCCAGTTCTTTCATAGGAACCTCCTGGGAGGTGGTTTTTAGGCCCTTTCCCATAATGGTCAACAGGTGTTCCAGTTTGTTTTTATTCTTCTTAAGGGGACAGCTGGGTGGCTCAGTGGATTGAGAGCCAGGCCTAGAGATGGGAGGTCCTGGGTTCAAAACTGGCCTCAGACACTTCCCAGCTGTGTGACTCTGAGCAAGTCACGTAACCCTCATTGCCTAGCCCTTACCACTCTTCAGCCTTGGAACCAATACACATTATTGGTTCTAAGACAGAAAGTAAGGGTTAAAAAAAATACACACACACATATTCTTCTTAAAACAGGGTATTCAAAGTTGCAAACCTGATTTCTGGGATTTACCACCTGCTTAGTTCAACTAGATAATCTGATTCTATTAACACAGCCTAAAACTCTTATCAGTTTCTTTGATCTTTGGGTCATACTGGTAATGGACTCCTTTTGAGATTGTAGTGGGTACCTTTACACTGGCTGCACTGGCTCCTCTTAAGGTTCATTCTCCTGGAGAGAACCTCCTGCCTCCCTGCAGTTTCTTTATCCCTCTCAGGAGGATGCACACTCTCAAACTGGATCCACTGCCTGCCTGCTCACCCTTAGACTCTCTGGACAGACATTCGGGCCAAGAAGCAGCAGCTACGTGGACAGTTTACTCCCTCTGCTTCCCTCAAGGCTTCCTGAAGTACTATCCAAATGCCCTGGTGAGCAGACAGGGGCTGGAACCCTTTTCAGGGCCCCCAACATATCCTGACCCCAAGTCAAGGCTCATCAATCCTTCCACCCTGGAGAGCAGCTGAAGTCTAGTCCCTTTCAGACAAATCTGCATAGAAATTTACTTGGATCCTTCAATACCACAGTATGGGTCCTCCCTCCTCCTCCACACATCCCAGCTCCCTTATCCCCCTTCTTAGTAGGGGGCTGCAAGAACTGCCCAGGTCAGTCATTTATTGGTTCATTCTAGCGGGCCTTTATTAAGCAGTTATGAGCCAGGCACCCAGGCTAGGCAGAGTCCTCCATACAAAGATAAAAACAGAACAGTGGGGGGGGAAGGGGTGTAGGAGCTTACATTTTAATGGAGTGGAGGACAAACAATGGGGTACATAGAGAAGCAAATAAGCATACATACAAATTAATTTGGGAGAGGCCCTAACAAATGGAAAGACCTAGAAAAGTCAAAGAAATGCATCTTCTTGGAGTTGCCCTTGGGGGATGAGCAGCTGGGCTAGAAAAGACAGTCTATGCTAGAGCTAGAAAAGAAATTTGGGGATTTAAAGTCAGAGGATCCTGGTTCAAATCCTATCTGCTACTTACACTAGTGATTGATGTGGTTTTCTCCGACAAGCTCCTTCCCTTCTCCAGCCCTCAGTTTCCTCATCTGTAAAATGAAAGGGGCCTGTCTCCTTAGATGGTCTTTGGTCTTTTCCAGCTGTAAATCTCATGATCCTCTCAGCTTGGCACAACTTGCAATTGACTGGCATGGCCTTTGAGGGCCAAGGTCACCCTGATCCTCTGATAAGGTATCAGAGAACTTTAGTGGAAAAGAGGATTTAGAACTGGAAGGGATCTTGGAGATCATTTAGTCCAACTCTTTCATTTTTAAAAGAACATTTTTTCCCTTTTCTTTTTCCCCAATTACATATAAAAATAGCTCTCAACATTTTAAAAAAGAATTTTGAGTCTGGAATTCTCAACCTCCCTCCTTAGCCTCCCTGAAATGGTAAGCAATCGGATACAGATTTTATATGTACAATTGTGTAAAACTTAAAAATAACATTTTGTTGATGTGTTTTTAAATGCTTATGTTTTCCTTTGCATCCTTCCCCATTTCAGAACTATCCCATATAACAAGGATTTTTTTTTTTAAGAGGAAAAGGTACAATCAGAACATTTAAAAAAGTGATCTATGTAATGCCCCCCATATGTGGATGCTTCCTTCCCTCATCTTTGTACAGGCATGGGGCCAGTTCCTTCATTTTACCAGTGAAGAAACTGAGGCCCACAGAAAGGAAGTGACATGGGCAAGGTCATATCAATTGTAAGTAGCAAGATTAAAACAAGATTAAAAATTAGGACTTTTGACTGATTTAATCAATCATGAAATCAGCCACTATAGGCCCTGGCTAGTTGGATTTTCTGCTGTGAAATGTATGTCCCTTTATTAGAAGTCATGTTTTTAAAAAACTCTTGATTTTAGGTCCAACTGAAGTAAGATGATTGTTGGCTTGACCCCTGAGTATCTTGCCTTAACTGGCTGCTTATTTTGCTTCCCTACTATGAATTGTGGCACAATGGAAAAAGTCTGACTGACACTTAAAGTTGGAAGATGGGTAAAAGTCTCATCTCTTTCCACTTGGTAGCTATGTGACTTTAGACAAGTCACTTTGCTAGTTTTTGTTTTTCTAATACTTAGCACAGTACTTGGCACATAGCTAGTGTTTAATAAATGTCTATTTTACTTTCTATCTCTGATTCTGATTTTGTTCTTTAGTAAAATGTTAACCAACCAACCAACATTTATTATTATTATCATCATCTTTAAACCCTTACCTTGTCTGAGAATTGATACTAAGTATTGGTTCCAAGCAGAAGAGTGGTAAGGACTAGGCAATGGCAGTTAAGTGACATACTCAGGGTCACAGCTAGGAAGTGTTGAGGCCAAATCTGAACCCAGGACCTCTCAACTCTAGGATGACTGTCTAACCATTGTATTGTATCTCTTCTTTAATGGGATTTCCACTAACAAAATCCTATCAGTATCTGAAGTTGAATTCTTTGACAATGCCAAGGACTTTGGTGGCAAGAACCTTCTTTTCTGTTCAGCAGCTGTAGCCCTAGCAACTGCAGAAGCATTTGCCAAGAGAGGGTCTATGGCCATAAGTGCTGCTTCCCAGGTTGCTTTCCCTGTTCAGAACTAGGGAAGTGATGGGTCTAACTATCTTCTCCCCTGGTGAGAACATACCTGGAGTGTTGTTTTGGGGACCAACCACATTTTAGAAAGGAATCTGGCAAGCTTGAGAATTTCCAGAAGGGCCTAGCTAAGGACAAACCAGGAGTCTTCACCCTTAATCTAAGTAAACTGGGGTTCATTTAATCTTTCTAGGCTACAAGTTTGGGGACTTCTAGATTACACGTTGACACTAGGAAATAAAGAAGGAAGGAAGGAAGGAAAGTAAGCATTTATTAAGTGCCTTCTATAAACCAGACACTATGCTAAGCAGTTTTACAAATACTATCTCAGTTGATCTCATTTAAGTACACTGTTAGGGGACAGGGCAGCTAGGTGGAACGGTAGAGAGCCTGGTCATGGAGTCAGGAAAACTCACCTTCCCAGGAGTCAAGTGTGAGAGCTCCTCCTGGGATAAAATGTAAAGAGTTAAGATTCAGAAGCTGGAAAGTCTACTTCCTGCTTGGGGAGGAGGTGGAAGAAAGGATAAGGTTATCTGGGAAGACTTCATAGAGGAGGCATTTGAGCTATTTCTTGAATGATGAGAATTTCACAAGTGGAGATGTCAAGGCCATTTCTGGCAGAAGAAGCAGTCCATGGAGTAAGTGTGTAGAGTCCGGAAGTGTTCCGAGAGAGGTACAGGGAATATAGATCACTCTGGGGAACATAGAGAGGCTGGAGCTCTCCCAAGGTCCAGGCCGAGGACGAGGCTAGCCTTGAAACTGGCCTAGGAGGGGGGATCCCGACTGCCTTCATTTTCATGCGTAAAGGAGAGGCATAGCCTCCCACTCGGTCAAAGTGTCATCTGGGGCTTCAGTGAAGCAGGACAATGTGGGGTGGGAACAGGGGGAGGGTATAGCGAAGTCAGGAGCCCATCAGTCTCAAAAGGAGGGCGGGAGGGAAGGGGCCCTATGGCCAATAAGTACTAGCTCTGGTTTGCTCTTTGGACAGGGTGACAAAGGGCTTTGTGTGCTCTGGGTTCTGGTTACTGATTTACTCCCCTCTCTCAGCCACCTTGCTTCCCTCCCCCTATCTCCACCCAGCCCACTAGGGGCGCCCGGATCCAGGCCCATCACTGTTCCCCCCTAACCCTAACCCCCCCTCCACTCCCCCGCTCCTCCAGGGTAGTCTGGAAACAGGAGTGTCCCCAATTTCCATAAGGGTAAACCTCCTTATTTCACGATTCCGGAGCCCCTTAAGTGCTAATCCCACAGGGCATGGTGGTGTCCGCCTCCCGCACCGCAGCCCTGGTCCCGGTCCCCCAGCCTCCTCTGCTAGTCTCCATCCATCCCTAAAGTTGTTCCCTGCCCCAGGCTTCGCTGGGCACGTCTCCTGAGCCGCCTAAACTCCTGCTCCCCTGTCCCAGGAGTCTGGAGCTCCTCAGTCTGGTCCGCCCTGGCCTCTCACCTCCGTGGCTCTTCGCCGCTGCTCCCGCAGACTAGTCCCCCCTGGAGCCTCTCTGCAGGGCACCCGCGGCGGTGGCTCCCATTAGCAGCGGGGAGCAGGGCTGTCGCTCCCTGTCACTCTCCGGCTCCGGCTCGACTCCACAGTCAGGGGCGCTGCGTGCAGGGGGCCAGGACCGCCCCGCCCCGCCCCAGACCGCTGGGTCCCCCCCGCTCAGGCTCTAAGGACGCCTGGCCCCGGTCACTGGGTCACTGCCCGGTGCGGTCCGCCCACAAGCTGCGGAGCCAACAGCTGCCGGTGGGGAAGACCCAGCGAGAGGCAGGGGGCGGGGGAGGGGGGAATCCTAGCATGGACCCCTCCTCTCTCCTCCTTCCAGCCTCGCTCTGCCCCGCCCGCCCGCTTCCCTATCCTCTCATCTTCCCCTCCTCTCCCCCTCTCAACTCGTTCCCCTCTGGGGAGTCCTGGCTCTGGCACTAAACAGCTCTGGGACCTGGGGCGTCACTTTTCTACTCTCTGGCTCTCAGTCGCATCCCCTCCCTCCACCCCTGCCCCGCAAAATGAAGGGGTTGATTGGTCAAGATAACGTCTAAGGCCGCTCCCAGCTCTGACATTGGGCTGTTCAGGGGTCGGCCTGTTTTTGCATTTAGGCTTAGCCGGAGCTGCAGCGGTGAGAGGGTTAATGAAGGGGGGTGGGGTTCGGCAAGTGGCCCTTAGGGGGTAACCTGCAAAGTCCTCTCCTCAGACTTCGAACCACCCGGCTACAGGTCAGAGCGGTGGGGGAGGGGATCCTGACCCCCTCCGTGGGTCTCCATCGGCCCCATGCTTGTCCCACCTCCCTGCTGGGACAGATTCCCTAATTCCTCGAGAAGTTGCATCCCTAGTCAAGGCCACCCCATTATTTCTTTCTCCCCCGAGAAAAGGTTTCCCATCGTCTCTCCAGGACCCCGTGTCCAAATTCAGCAAACATTTATTAGTTGCCCATTGTGTGCCCTGGGTTAGGTTTAAGGAGACAGGTTTAGATAAGATCCAGTCAGGTTCCAGCCTTTACCAACAAATCTTTCCAGAACACTTGTCACAGGACCCTGGGGGGAAAACAGAGAGGGGGAAGACACACTACTTTTAGAGTTAGAGTGTGTGTGTGGGACGCAGAATGCCTGAGCTGAGACATCTTCAACCAATTAATCCTTCACTTTGACAGTTAAGGAAACTGAGGCCAGGGAGGTAGGCTGTTGACAACTAAGGCAAATGAGTAGCTATGTAAGGGTGGGGATGCCAACCCAATTCCACCAAGTCATTGGGCAGTGGCTGCAGTTCTCAAACTTTTTGGTCTCAGGACCTAACTCTTAACCTTGTGGGGCAGTTGGGGTATCACAGTGGATAGAGAGCCAGACCTGGAGTCCTTCTGGCTTGGGTTCATATCTAGCTTCCTACATTTTCTAATTGTGACCCTGGGCAAGTCACTTGACCCCAATGCTCTTTTGCCTTAGAATCAATACTGAGTCTAAAGCAGAAGATAAAGGTTTAACAAATAATTGGGATCAGTAATTAATAGAAAGTCCCATTGTTTATCCCATGAGTTTGCATTATCATAGTAACTCCAGGAAAGAGTTGTACTTTCATTTCTGCAAAATGCTTAATATACATTATCTCATTTGCTCCTCACGAGAAGTTTGTGAGGTAAACATTGTAGTTATTATTAGAGATGAGAAATGGGCTCAGGACGAAAGCATTTATTAAGCACCAGCGAAGTGCCAGCCATTTCACTAAGCACAAGGAATATTAAGAAAGGCAAAAGACAACCCCTGCTCTCTAGGAGCTCACAATCTTAAGGGGAAGACACCATATATGTATACTTTGCACAACTAGGTACAAATAAGATGTGGACAAGATAAACTGGAGAAAATTAACATTAAGGGAGATCCAGAAAGACTTCCTGTAGGAGGCTGGAAGCTGAAACTTAAAAGAACTCAGGAGAAAGAGATAAGAAAGGAGAGACAGCTGGTAAGTGTCAAAGATAGGTTTAAACCAGGTGTTTCCAGTACATATTGCTGAAGGCACAAAAGGGGAGGAAATGAGGGAGGGAGAGAATCTGAACTGCAAAATGTCAGAACAATTGTCAAAAATCCTTTCTATATGCAATTTAAAAAAAAGTTCAAAATAAAACATAACACCAGGTCTTTCCTGACTCCAAGACCATTGCTATTTTGAGTGCATCATACTTCCTCACCCAGTCACCCTACATCCTCCTTCCCATTCATTTCTTCATGCCTTCTCCATTCTTTCCCTTTCCCCCTGTCTCTCCCTTCCCCCTTTGTCTCTGTCTTTCACCTTCTTCCTTGCAGAAACTACTAATCTGAATATGGAACAAAGGATTTTACCTCCGGGACTCTACTCTGCCTCAGTTTCCTCATCTATAAAAATGGGGATAACAATAGCACCTATCTCCCAGGGTGGTGGTGAGAATAAAATAACATGTGTAAGGTGTTTTGCAAACCATAAAGTGCTATCTAAATGCTAGCTATTATTATCTCTGGCCTCTGTCCTGGAGCAGGAAAAGTGGGCAGATGGCTCAGGCTCTGGCTCTGAAGACAGCTGATCCTTTCTCTTGCACTCTGATGCCAGGTCAAAGGGCAGGCAGCTGTTGTTCAGGTCTCCACATGGGCAGGAGGCTGGGATGCTGAGGGGTCACCACAGCCTGTTCTCGTCCCATCTCCTTGTTTTAGTTCAGTTCCAACTAGACCCTGTGTATCACTGTCTAGGCCCCTAGGGCACTATTAGGGGCTCAGTAGCAGGGGAAGTGGAAAAAGAGAAGCGACCCTGAGAAAGAAATGGGGAATTTGGGGAATCCTGGGTGGGGATAGGGGGCCTGTGGAGAAGATCTGAGGATAAGTGCGGATCTTTGGGAGATTTATGGGAACTGTAGGGGGCCTAATTCCTGAAACTCACAACTTTATCCTATAGGAAACTCTTGGAGTTGCTTAACCCTACCAGCGCCCTGGAGGTGGAGGTACAGGTGAGTTCCTTTTGCTGTAGACTGCCACTCCATATCCCCACTATGCTACAATCACTCAAACTCTCCTTTGGAGAGTTTTATGACATTTCAAATATGATTCTAGTTTTTTCTTTTGCTGCTAAGTGTTGACCAACATTTTTCTTGAATTGATTCAGGCTTACCTTCCCTGTTATTATTTATTTTCAGGAAAAGGCAATATATTTGAAATTGAGATCTTCAATTACATTCCAACTTCTACCATTTATTATTTGTATGGCCTTGGGTAGGTTATTTGATCCTTTTCCTTCCCTGACCTCACATTTCTTGTGTCTGAGTCAGAGCTGGTCTAGATAACTTTGAAGGTTCCTTCTGGCTCTCCAGTGGCCTCACAAGGGAGTAAATCAAGACCTGAGTATCATGGAGAACTTTTACATCTCCTCTAAGATCCTGAACTCTGAAACTCCTCTTCTTTCCCCTCCCCTCCCCTCTGCTTCCTATCAATTTTCTCTCATCCTTTTCTTTGCCCTAATTATGACTTTTCATCCCTCAGTCCTTTTCTAGTCTCCCAATCTATAAATTATTCTGGCCATTGTTCCTTTTCTGCTTAATCTTGACTCTATGCTTTGCCATTTCAGTGATGACCTCTCTATATGCATATCTGTCTGCTAGATGATGTCTTCTATGATGTGGGGAGGGGAGATAGAGGCAAAGATACTTGGAAATAAATTCTATTAATAGGAAAATAAATGCCTTCACCTCCACCCTCGACTCCTTTGTCTCGTGATTTTCCACCATCTTGCCCTACTCATCCTCAACCATAAATAACTTCTAATATATATATATATATATATATATATATATATATATATATATATATATATATATATATATATATATATATGTATACCAACTCTTTTCCTACTACCAAACACTTCCAATATACTGGAGAAAATCTCCAAAAGACACAGCCTGGCATCAACCACAAAGATTTATGCTATCTAACCTTGAGTGGGCCCTCACTGGTAGAATCATGCTTTTTATTCATGACTGGACTGACTCTGCATTATACTACTCAAAATGGTTATTATGCATCTTCTTTCTCTTCAGATTCAACATCAGATTCCTCCGTTAGTTGGTGATTTTTCCTCATACCTTAATGAGAAAATTGAGGCCATCCTAACAGGACAAAAAAGAAAATTACAAATGTTGGAGGGGATATAAAAAAACTGAGACATTAATGCACTGTTGGTAGAGCTAGAAACTAATCCAACCATTCTGGAGAACAGTTTTGAATTATGCTCAAGGGACTATAAAACTGTGTGTATCTTTTGACTCAACAACAGCACTTCCACCCAAAGAGATTTTTAAAAAGGATCTATATGTACAAAAATATTTATAGCAGCTCCTTTTGTAGTGGCAAATAATTGGAAATTGAGGGGATGTCCATCAATTGGGAAAATGGCTGACCAAGTCATGGTATATGAATGTGATAGAATACTATTGTGCTATAAGAAATGATGAGCAGGATGCTTTCAGAAGAGCCTGGGGAAGCCTTATATAACTGATGCAAAGTAAAAGTGAGCAGAACCGGGAGCACACTGTACAGAGTAACAATATTGTACAATGACCAACTGTGTATGACTCAGCTATTCTCTGTAATTCAAAGATCAGAGAAAATTCTGAAGGATCTATGATGAAAAATGTTATCCACTTCTTGAGAAAGAACTGATGGAATCTAAATGCAGACCAAAGCATATTATTTTTAAACTTTCTTTTTTTGTGTTTTCTTTTACAACACGACTAAATCTGGAAATATGTTTTATGTGACTGCACATGTATAACCTTTATCAAATTGCTGGTCTTCTCAATGGGGGGGGGAGAGGAGGGATGGAAGAGAGTTTAGAACTCAAAATTATTAAAAATAGAGGTTAAACTGCTGGGTTTATACCCCAATAAGGAAAAAGACTTGTACAAGAATATTCATAGCTGCGCTCTTTGTGGTGGCAAAAAATTGGAGAATGAGGGGGTGCCCTTCAATTGGGGAATGGCTGAACAAATTGTGGCATATGTTGGTGATGGAATACTATTGTCCTCAAAGGAATAATGAACTGGAGGAATTCCATGGGGACTGGAATGACCTCCAGGAATTGATGCAGAGTGAAAGGAGCAGAACCAGGAGAACATTGTACACAGACTGATACACTGTGGCACAATTGAATGGAATGGACTTCTCTACTAGCAGCAATGCAATAATCCAGGACAATTCTGAGGGATTTATGAGAAAGAACACTATCCACATCCAGAGAAAGAACTGTGGGAGTAGAAACACAAAGGAAAACAACTGCTTGATCACATGGGTCAATAGGGATATGATTGAGGATGTAGACTCTAAATGGCAAATATCAAAAATATGCAAATAGGTCTTGATCAAAGACAAATGTAAAACCCAGTGGAATTGCTCTTTGGCTACAGGAGGGGGGAGTGGAAGGAGGGGTGGGAAAGAACATGATTCATACAACTATGGAAAAATATTCTAAATTAATTAATCAAATAAATAAAAATAAATAAAGGTTAAAATTGTTTTCACATGTAATTGGCAAAAAATAAAATATTAAAATTGGGGAAAAAGAAAATTGAGGATATTGGATATGAATTTCCTTCTTTCCCAATTCACAATCTCTCTTTTTTCTTTTCTATTCTTTTTTTTCCTCTCTATGTTTTCAACAACCTTCTTTCTCCTTCCTTAAATTTTCAGAAGTGGCCCTTTCTCCTTGCCAAGACATTAAACTGTCTATCTGTATCCTCAATCCCACTTCTTTCCATATCCTCTGTCACCTTGCTCCATAAGGCAATCTGTCCATCTCAAGTATCTCCAGTCCTTCTTGATTTATTCCTTTTCTGCTGTCTACAGAATTGTTCAAGTCTTGTCCATCCTAAAACAAAACAAAGTGAAACAAAACCCAACAAAAACAACAAAAAACTCCTTTTCATTCCACTGTTACTTCAGGCTACTAACATATCTTTTCTGTCTTCACCACTAAAATTCTAAAATGATTGTTTACTCTCACTGCTTTGACTTCCTTACCTTTCCACTCATTCTTCAGAATTCTACATTCTAAGGGTAGCTAGGTGGTGAAGTGGATAGAGCACTGGACTTACAATCAGGAAGAATCATCTTCATGAGTTCAAATTTGACTTTAGGTACTAAATGGCTATGTGACCCTTGGCAAATCACTTAACTCTGTCTACCTCAGTTCTTCATCTGTAAAATGAGCTGGAAAAGGAAATAGCAAACCATTCCAGTATCTTTGCCAAGAAAACCCTCAAATGGGGTCACAGAGAATCAGCAACAGGGAACTGAACAAAAGCAATTAAAGACGTATATGAATAGCATACAATTGAGATTGTTCTTATCTTTAGGGGGCAGTTAGGTGGCTCAGTGGACTGAGCCAAGGCTTACAGACAGGAGGTCCTGGGTTCAAATTTGACCTCAGACACTTCTCAGTGTCCCAAAAAGAAAAAAGAAACCAAACAAACAAAAACCCCTCTATGTTCTAGTTTCTATTCTCCTATTCTCTATAGCAACAGTTCTTCCTTAAACCCATGATAGCATTTGCAATTGGTAACTACTTATAAAAGAGATCCTCTTTTATACCATTGCTTCCAGTGGCTCCTATCTCTTAAACCACTTCTATAGCTCCTTTCTGCTTATTCATCTTCCTCCTGCTCCTTAATGGTGGTAATTCCAATCTTTCTCTCCTAGGTCTCCTTCCCTCTTCTTTCTCCCTTAGAAATCTTATCTATTTTATAAACTGGAGGAATTCCATAGGGACTGGAATGACCTCCAGGAATTGATGCAGAGTGAAAGGAGTAGAACCAGGAGAACATTGTACACAGAGACTGATACACTGTGGTACAATCAAATGTAATGGACTTCTCCACTAGTGGCAATGCAGTGATCCTGAACAACCTGGAGGGATCTACAAGAAAGAACACTATCCACATCCAGAGAAAGAACTGTGGGAGCAGAAATACAGAAGAAAAACAACTGCTTGATCACATGGGTGGAGGGGATATGGCTGGGGATGTAGACTCTAAAGGAACATTCTAGTGCAAACACCAACAACATGGAAATGGGTTCTGATCAAGGACACATGTAAAACCCAGTCGAATTGCAGGTTGGCTATGGGAAGGGGTGGAGGGAGGGGAGGGCAGGAAAGAATAGGATTCTTGTAACCAAGGAATAATGTTTTAAATTGACTAAATAAAATTTTCAAAAAAAAAAAAAAGAAATCTTATCTATTCCCCAGATTTCAATGATTTCCACTACACAGACATCTCCCAGATCCACATCTCTAGCCCAAATCCCTCTAGTTGAGTCACTCATCTCTTGTGGTATGTCTAGCTTCATCTAGATGTCTGACTGGTATGCAAAATTCATGTCCAAGACTGTGGTTATCCTTTTCCCCCAATTTAGCTTTTTCCAAAAATCCCCTGCTTCTGTTTATAGCACCCCTATTCTTTCATTCGCTACTCAAAACCATGGAGTCAGTCATCTTTTATTCCTTCTTTCTTACCCTCCAAATATCAGGAGTCCTGTCAATCTCTTGATATATTTTGCTTCTACATCACTTCTATTTTCATATATATCCTATTCTCTCTGCTTATTGAGCAAATAGGAAGAAGAAAGAAACAAATGGTTTAATAAAACTCATCATTATATAATGGAAATTTGAGAATATTCAATGTTCCATACCCACAGACACCCTTTTCTCATTTCTTCTCTAGGGTATCTATCCCCTTTTCTTCCCACATGGTACCATCACTTGTTCATCACCTTTTTTTTTAAACCCTCACTTTCCCTCTTAGAATCAGTATCAAGTATTAGTTCCAAGACATAAGAGAGATAAGGACTAGGTAAGTAAGGTTAAGTGATTTGCCCAGGGTCACATAGCTAGGAAGTATCTAGCTACTGAACCACCTAGTTGCCTCTTGAACACTTAAAAAAAAATTACCACTTAATTAAAAAAAATTTTAAACCCTTACATCTCTAGGCCTGGCTCTCAATCCACTGAGCCACCCAGCTGCCGGCTCCTGCTTTATTTTTTAAAACTGCTTTATTTTATTCTATATAGACTTTTGTAAAGTCTCTTAAAAACAAACAAACAAACACCAAACTTCTATCTTAGAATCAATAATAAGTATCAGTTCCAATGCAGAAGAGCTAAGCGTGTTAATGGAGCTATGAAATTGGTATAACCATTTTGGAAATTTAGAATTTTGTAAATGGTGACTAAAATGTCTAAATCATTTTTCCCAGGGATACTACTGCTAGGCTTATACCCCAAGGAAGTCATTGACACACAAAAAAAGTATTATTTATTCCACTATTTATAGTAGCTTTTTTTTTTTGTGGTAGTAAAGAATTGGAGAAAAGTAGATGCCCATCATTTGGGGAATGGAGAAACAAATTGTGGTACACGAGGATAATGGAATATGACTGTGCTGTAGGAAATGACAAACAATGAATATAGAGAAGCAGGAAAAGAACTAACTGAACTAATGCAGAGTGAAGTAAGCAGAGCCAAGAAAACATATGCAATGATTACAATAGTATATAATAGTGGAAAGAACAACTACCACAAAACAGTAAAAAAATTAATGTTGTCAAATTACAAAGACCAAGAGCAGCTTAAAAAAAACAAAACCCTTACTTGCCATCTTAGAATCAATACTATGTATTGGTTCCATGGTAGAAGAATGGTAAGGGCTAGACAATGGGGGTTAAGTGACTTGCCCAGGGTCACAGAGCTGGGAAGTGTCTGAGGCCAGATTTGAACCCAGGACCTCCCATCTCTAGGCCTCTCAGTCCACTTATGCCCCTACAAGCATAGTTTCAAAGAAAAGAGTGAAGATATCTCTCTTCTCTTCCCTAAACCCCACTCTTCGACTCCTTTGCAGAAGTGGGGGGTAATCAATGGGTTTTCTGACTTTTTCAATTCATTGATCTGTTGTGCTAATTTTTTCCTTCTTTTCTTTTACAGATTCTCTGTTATATGAGATGGCTCAGTGAGAGGGAAGAAGTGGAAGGATGGAGGTGAAAATAGAGTCAATTTAAAATCAAAACATAATTTTAAAAAGAAAAAGAGCAACATGCTTTAGTGGACTATAAACTGAAGGAGTTAACTCACCAGACACAAAAAGGTATGGGGGCAGCTGGGTGGCTCAGTGGATTGAGAGCCAGGCCCAGAGATGGGAGGTCTTGGGTTCAAATCTGACCTTCAGACACTTCCTAGTTGTGTGACCCTGGACAAGACACTTAACCCCCATTGCCTAGCCCTTAGCAGCTCTTCTGCCTTGGAACCAATACATAGTATTGATTCTAAGATGGAAGGTAAAGGTTTAAACAACAGGTATTATCCATTGCCTCAGCAGGGCAGGAATAGTACAGGCACAGTGTAGAATACAGGAGGGTATAAAATAATTCTGTTGGACTTTGCCCTGCTCAGATCACATGGGGAGCTTCCTGCTCAGTTCTGGCCAGCCACTAATAAGCTTGAGTGTGTCTGGAAGAAACAGGGAGAAGCCCAGGAGATCATGCCATGGCCCTGGGGAAGTGCAGACTTAGGAAGGACCCAACAACTATTTTTGGCCCCAGGGAGGTAGAAAAGCAGTCTGTGGATGCTATAGAGTGAGGTGATATAATGGATAGAGCTCTAGGCCTTAAAGTCAGGAAAACATGAATTCAAATCTAACTTGCAGCGCATATTAGCTGTGTGACCTTGGACAAGTCACTTAACCTCAGTCTGCCCCAGTTTCTTCATTTGTAAAATGGGGACAACTATAACACCTACCTCCTTGGGTTGCTGTGAGAATCAGATGTAAAGTACACAGCATAGTCCCTGCCACATAGCAGGTGCTTGACAAATGCCCGTTTCTTTCCTCCTTTAATGAATTAGGGTAGAGGGGGCAGCTGGGTAGCTCAGTGGATTGAGAGCCAGTCCCAGAGATGGGAGGTCCTAGGTTCAAATCTGGCCTCAGACACTTCCTAGCTGTGTGACCCTGGGCAAGTCCCTTGACCCCCATTGCCTAATCCTTACCACTCTTCTGCCTTGGAGCCAATACACAGTATTGATTCCAAGAAGGAAGGTGAGGGTTTAAAAAAATGAATTAGAGTAGAGATTGAACCCTGTGATATGACTAGATGAAGAAATTTCCTATGTCAGTGCAGGTTGGAAACTTCTTTGTGCCTCAGTCTTGCATAGCATTGAGAGGTTGGCACTTGTTCAAACAGTCTCTCTCTGAATGGGATTTGAACCCACATCTTTCTAACTCAGAAGGCAGCTCCACTAAGCTGCATGGTCTCCTCCCTTGGCAGAAATGTAATGAGCTCATTGGGGAGGCAATTTGGTCCCCTCATTTTGGCCCTTTATTCAAAGGCTGGAGGATCGAGTTTGGCTGTTCAGAATCGGATCTGAATGGGTGCCAGCTCAGAGAGTTTGCGCAGATGTATGGTCATCCTGTCCTCTCCCTTCCTTGCTATTGCTCAGGCTCTCCTCCTGCCTAGAATAAGTTCTCTATGCATTTCCATCTGCCAAGGTCTCTTTATTAGAGGCCCAATTCAGATGCCACCTTTCCCAGGAAAGCTTCCCAGATCGCTTCCTCACGAAAAGTGACTTTCCTTTCCATAGTTCTGCCTTTGCCCCCTTGATACTCATCTCCTTTCCACTGTGTATAAATTGTGCAATTCTCCTTAGTTTCCTGCCCCATGGTCTGCCATTAAATAATTGCCTCCTTGAGAGCAGGATTTATGTTAGGTATAAAAATATACATGTGTGCATGTTCCCCACCCCCCCTTCACTCTCCCACTCCAGCTGACTACTACATGGTCCTGTTCAGGATAGACATGTAGTTAAATGTTTGTTGAAATCAAATGAAGCCTAGAGGGAAAAGGAGGGGCTCTGAGGGAGGGGGAGGGAAGCATGTTTAGTGGAAGAACTAGCTAGCACTACGCTTTGGCTGGGGCAAGGGGTTCCCCTTGCTCCCAGAAAGGAGTTTCAAGGAAATGGCCTTACTCTAGCCCCTCCTAGGAGTTTCCCATTGGCCGAGTGATCTTCCATCTCTTCTTCCATTCCAAGCTGCTTTTGGCGCAGACTGGGCTGCCTATCGACCCTCTGGGGGACTGAGAAATCTCCAGTTTGGATCCTGGGGTAGTCTTCTAGTCTGCCCCTATCCAAAGCACCACAGGCTAGGTCCTCCCTGGGAGGCAGAGAAGGAGGGAGAGAGGGAGGGAGGGGGAAGCTGGGCAGCCTGGAGTCTTTTCCCAGATTTATAACCAGAGCCAGTCAAACAAAAACCCCTTCATCTGTCTGGCTCCCACTACTGCCGATGCCGCCTCCCTGTCTCCTCAATTGCAAAAAGCTCCCCCAGATTAGCAGGCACCCACAAGGGTTCCCTTCCCCTTCTCAGGCCCTCTCCTCCGTTTTCCCTTCCCCCTCTCCTCAGGGCTCCATCTCACCCCTCCCTTCTGCAGCTGGGCCCCGATACTGGATACGGTAACGGGCACTTTATAGCTCTTCCAGAACCTCTGTACTGCAATGTCTGACAGGGACAGGAGAAGCTCTCACATGAATAGAGGCATCTTGAGGGAGGAGAAACCTTAGCCTTATACCTAATGGTCTTTAGAAAAGCCATCAGGATGCTCTTATCTCATTTTCTCCCTTTGTGGATTTGAATTCTTCCATCTTCACCTTCCTAAAAGAGGAAGGATTCAGGTACTGACTAAGAAGTCCTTCCTTGCCCTTGGGCTGAGCTTGTGAATGTAGGACAGTTCTCTATAAGGAGAAGGTCCTTCTCCTCCTCCTTTTCCTCCTCTTCCTCCTCCAAGTAGAATCAGCTTCTAGGTCTGGTCTTGGTGTCAACAGTATTGCTTTTGGATGGCAGTCGGTTTCAATGACCAGCTTGGGGGAACACTACTAACTTTGTTATTCCAGAGCAGGAAGTTACTTACTGGCCCAGCTTGGTACCTTAGCCCCAACCCCAATCCCAGGCCCTGAGACTTGGGCTAAGCCCTTGTGAGCTTTGTGAGACGTGGGCCTGGGATGCCAGTTTCCTGCTCCACTTAGGATGAGCTTCTGCCTTTAGCAGCTCAGAGCATGGCACCAAGCCCTACCTCCCTTCTAGCTAGCCTCCAGAGGAGTCATCTAGAGAACCCCACTTCTCTTTTCTCTTTGCTACTGGGGGAGGGAGGTGGTTTGGAGACAATCTCTGAGCTCTCTGCCTCCTTGGAACCTTCAAGGAGTCCCTGCAAAGCTATGCCTTCTCCAATGCTGGATACCAGAGCTATTTCTCATTCATACCCTTAACGTGAGGAAGTTTCTTTACCCCTCTCCAGAACCTACCCTCTTCCTCTGGGCACATCTGTACCCAATTTCTGAACTGGAGACAGCAAAGCCACAAAGGATGGGAGGGGCTGTGGAAGCCATTCTTCTTCAAACCACCAAGAGCTAATGTGGAGACAGGGAGGCTGAGGTAGGGCTTGGCCAAGTTTGGGGGTGGGGTGGGGGTGGGGTCAGTTCAAGACTGGGAAGGGAGGGGACCAGGAGCTTCCAATGGGCCCAGATGTCTCTGAAACAGACCCTAAAGCCATGGTCTCATATAAAGGTGATCAGCATCATCCAGTGTAAAAGAAGTAGATTTTGAGTCAGAGGATATAGGTTCCAACTCTCCCTCTAACAACTTATCACCTGTGTGATCTCAGCCAAATTGTTTCTCTGGGCTTAACAAGGAGTGGAACTACATGATTTCTAAGGTTCCTCTTTTAGCTTTAAAGTGATGATCTTATGATTATACTTGTAGACAGCAAATATGATCCTATCCTAAGAGAAGGGACTTTTGTCAGAACATGGGTCCCGATTTTTGGTTTAGAAAAGTCACTCACTCTTACCTGAAAGCTCTTAAAAGTCCCCCTTTTCAGATAGTTAGAAGTCTAGATTAATAAAATGACTTTTCATAGAGGTAGTAAGGGATCAGAGCAGGGATTTGGACCTAGTCATTCTGACTCTTTCTGTTACACCATGATACCTCCTTAATTGGAGAAAAGACATCTTCCATTAGAGGAGGGTGGAGTCCTGAAATGTATACAAAGGGACAGGAGGAGTGATGGTATAAGGATATAGGCACCTTACAGGACGGTAGTGGCTGGGAATATTTTCTCTCCTTCATGGTTGCATTCTGGATCTGTTGCTTCTTCCTACTGGGATCGAATCTGATTTCTCTACCCATAGTTACCTTAAGTTTCAGATTCAGTCAGGAGAGAGCAAGAGGGAACAGAGGAAAAGCTGATTTGGCTGAAGCTAATCCTGGAAGAAGAGAAGACCTGGGCATAGGCAGTGGAGAAACCTTGGACTGAAGATTCCATTTTTTCATTCTCTCTTATTGCCAGTGATGTGGCTGGTTGATTGCAGCCTGACAGGTGGGTCCTTAGTCTGTCCTGGCTTCAGGGTTTCTGTCTGTGAGGTAGAAGGTGGCTTAGAAATCTCGTCTAACCTGCTTGTTTACATTATGTGTACATACACAGGCAATGGTGGTATGTTGGAAGAACTAGATTTGGATTCAAAAGTCTAAATCTGTTACTTAGTGTGTGATCTTAGGCAACTACTTTACTTTGGGCCTCAGTTTCCCCATTCTCTCCAGCTATAAATTTTATGCATTTATGATCCCAGGGGCTTGAGTAGGACAGGAAGTGTGCAAAGAATAACCAAATGTTCTACATTTCCAGCTCCAATGTTAGTAATTTGGCCTTCACCCTTGCCACTTTTGTCTCTGGCTTGGGTTTTAGTTATTGGTTCTCAAAGTGTGGCCTGGAATCCCTGAGGGTTCTGAGGCACTTTCAGGGGGGTCTGTTAGATCAAAACTATCTTAATAATATTATTTGTCTATTAAAACTCTTCCCTTTTCCAACTACACATCTGTGTGAGGCTTTATTTTCTTTACATACTTCAACCAAAATAATATATTGTAACAGATTGAATGCAGAAGCAGATATGAAAATCCAACGGTCTTCTATTAAAACAGACATTAAAGAGATTTGCAAAAAAAAATACATAAAACAATGCCACTCTTCTAATTTCTTTTTGCTTTGGAAAAGTTATCATAATACATTAGTAAGAATTAAAAAAAATTGTCAGCTTGAATTTCTAACATGGTAAATCTCAATAGACATAACCCATATAAACAAACAAAAACTCTTTGGGATTCTCAATAATTTTTAAGAGTGCAAAAGGGTACAAAATGCAAAATAAATAATCTGGATTACATCAAATTAAAAAGTTTTTGTACAAACAAAACCAATGTAACCAAAATCAGAAGGGTAGCAACAAATTGGGAAACAATCTTCATAAAAACCCCTGACAAAGGTTTAATTACTAAAATTTATAAAGAACTAAATCAATTGTACAAAAAAATCAAGCCATTCTCCAATTGACAAATGGGCAAGGGACATGAACAGGCAATTCTCAGCCAAAGAAATCAAAACTATTAATAAGCACATGAAAAAGTGCTCTACATCTCTTATAATCAGAGAGATGCAAATCAAAACAACTCTGAGGTATCACCTCACACCTAGCAGATTGGCTAACATGACAGCAAAGGAAAGTAATGAATGCTGGAGGGGATGTGGCAAAGTGGGGACATTAATTCATTGCTGGTGGAGTTGTGAATTGATCCAACCATTCTGGAGGGCAATTTGGAACTATGTCCAAAGGGAGATAAAAGACTGTCTGCCCTTTGATCCAGCCATAGCACTGCTGGGCTTGTACCCCAAAGAGATAATGGACAAAAAGACTTGTACAAGAATATTCATAGCTGCGCTCTTTGTGGTGGCCAAAAATTGGAAAATGAGGGGATGCCCTTCAATTGGGGAATGGCTGAACAAATTGTGGTATATGTTGGTGATGGAATACTATTGTGCTAAAAGGAATAATAAAGTGGAGGAATTCCATGGAGACTGGAACAACCTCCAGGAAGTGATGCAGAGCGAAAGGAGCAGAACCAGGAAAACATTATACACAGAGACTGATACATTGTGGTACAATCGAAGGTGATGGACTTCTCCATTAGTATCAATGCAATTTCCCTGAACAATCTGCAGGGATCTAAAAAAAAATACTACCCACAAGCAGAGGATAAACTGTGGGAGTAAAAACACCGCTGAAAAGCAACTGCTTGACTACAGGGTTGGAGGAGATAAGACTGAGGAGAGACTCTAAATGAACACTATAATGCAAATTCCAACAACAGGGAAATGGGTTCGAGTCAAGAACACATGTGATAACCAGTGGAATCATGGGTCGGCTATGGGAGAGGGAAAGGCGGGGGGGGGGGGGGGGGGGGGGGGGGAGGGGAGGGGAGGAAAAGAAAACGATCTTTGTTTCCAGTGAATAATGTATGAAAACGACCAAATAAAATAATATTTAAAAAAAAAAAGAGTGCAAAAGGGTCCTAAAACCAAAGAGTTTGAGAATCTTGGTTTAGGATATTGGTAGACATTTGAACCACCTCACCGTCCAGTCCTCTGGACAAGGTTTGAAGTAGGAATAGGACTGAATAGGTGTGGGAGTTGGGGAGGTAAAGTGGGTGGGGGTATGGACAGATTCCGAGAAGTAGCATTGGACCAGGAATCCAGAGACCAGTTATAAGACTTGGGAAAATCCCCTTTCCTTCTTCATCCATAAAATGATAGGGCTGTACAAGTTGGCACTTTCTTGAAGATTTTTCAGTTTTGCCTAGGGATGGGGGTATGGGTGTTTCCATTTCTCTATGATTAGTGGGAGACTGGTGCCCTCTGGTGGTCACCAGGAGACTTGGCAGGTCCCTAAGATCTAGGATAGTCTAATCCCTTTGCAATACATACTGGATGGTCTTCAAAAGATGCTGTGGTCAGATCATCATCTTGCAACTAACCTGGTGATGAGACTCTATGAATGTAGCCAGGATGGTGTGTGGTCTGGTGTGAAAACATCTGGCCCATTTCCAGGCGTGTAGGCAAAGCCTCACCAGTTTGCATTCTAGTGTAACCTTTCTGAACTTGATATCCCTTCCATGCTATGATGAGGTAAGTTGTGAAATAACTCTGTTGGAGGCTCCTCCAAATAATAATGTTCTAAAGCATATTAAGGTTTACAGAGAGGTATCAGGAGGAGACTGTTCTAAGGCTCCACTCTCCATCCCTGTGACTTCCCAGATTAAATCTCCCTTTCCTAGTCCCACTCCTCTAGATGTGCTCTCTTCTTTCAGATATTTTGAAAGATCAGCACTTTTAATGACCTCCAAATTTTTCCTGAAACAAAAGCCCCATCTTTTAATAGTCTTCCAGTAGTGCTACATGGAATACCAGTCTTCATGGAATTTAAAGTTGTAGTTCATCTGAAAGATGGTAGAGAGGTATAGGGAAGTATGAGTAGTGTAAGAGGAGGTTTGACATCTTGGAAAGACATGAGCTGGGAAGAGCTGCAGAATTCTACAGCAGTGGGGGATGGACGAAAAAGGAAGACAGAACTTTGGAAAGAGAGGAGAGAAGGGAGCTGATCCAGTAGTTGGGGACCTGACTTCTGTCTGGTACCACAAGCCAGAGAGGTTAGCTCTGGTTAGTTTCCTGATCCAGTGATCTCTTTCCCTGTGATTCCTGACCCAGATCTCACCAGAAGACAAGCCAATTGGACAGGAAACATAAACTGTCCAACAAGAAAAGATTTCCATCTACCTCCTTGAATTTGAACTTGGAACACTCACTGTGCAGCCAAGAACCAGTCTTCTTTATTCTGACCCTAAGGGGTCAGGTGAACCAAACCTGATCTGTCTTGACTTTGGGGAGGGGGGATATTAGCTAATTATGGACCCTTTCTCCCTCCTTCCTTTCTGAACATCAATTCCTTACCCTCCATCTGCCCCATTCCCTTTTCTGTTTCCCTTCAATAAATTCAGTTAAGAAGATTCAGTAATTGACTCAAACTATTACTAGAGGGAAACTTGAGAGCGAGGTGGAGGGAGGTGACATTTCTTTCCCCAAGAAGAGAACTTATCACCATAAACCTCTTCAACAAGATCCTTCATAGAACCCAGCAAAGTTGAAGGCAGCCATAGTGAGGGAGGTTTGTCAGAGAGTGCTGAGGGGGGAAAGACAAAACCATTCTCCTTTCTCTCCCCTGGCTCATCAACATCGCCTCCTCACTCTGTCCCTGCCTTAGAAGGGGAAGACTCCATTTCCTTTATCACCTTTTTCCCCCTTACCACAAATCTCTCTCTGTTTTTACCCTCTATTACAAGTGGCACCCCAGAGATAGAAGGATCCATCACCAACTGCCATTCTTTGACAGTTGGAATTCTCTGGGCAGGGCAGTCATCTTAAGGGACAGTATACAGGGAGTTAATACATAGAGAACAAAGAAGGGTATGTGAGAGAAGAAAACCCAGAGACTTTTTGGAAATGGAAAAAGCCTGGAATGGCTGCAAAGATTCCAGTAGCAGTGGGGGATGGGCTGAGAAGATTTGGAATCCCAAGGAAAGGAACCCAGAGAGAGGCAGTTGGAGCCAGGGTCTCTGGCTTTGAGTGAGCTTCTGAGAAGGTCCGATCTTTGACTGGACCCTGATCCCAAGAAACCCTTTCTTTCATTAACTCCTGATCTCTATACTCCCTAAACCCCTTCAACAAGTAGACAGAAACTGAAAAGAAGAGAGTCCTCAAGAAGAATCATCACAGTCTCCTCTCCTGAACTGAGGCACCTGCTGGGCAGGGCTAAAGCCAGGGTTCATCACTCTGAACCCCTCAGGGGCTTGAGGTCATTAAGCCCAAATCACCTCAACTTTGGAGGGGAAGGGTTTAGACAGCTTGGGATTCCTCCTTCCTCTTCCCCTTTGCCTCAATCTACCAGCCTTTCCCAACTTCTTCCTACATCCCCTGTTACATTAGAATAAATTTTATTATCCACTATAACTGGCTAAAGACTGAATAAAGGACAGTTATAATTGAGGAGGGGAGAATGTGGTGATCTCTCTCCCCCTAGAGAAAGAATTTTGCTGGGAAGAAATAGCTTAGCTGGGGGGAGTAACAAGACAGATTTAGTAAGGAGCCATCACAGACTGAAGGCTGAAGGGGGAAACCTCACTCATCCTCCTCTTTCCTGGCCACTTT
Source organism: Monodelphis domestica (assembly GCF_027887165.1). Classification (NCBI taxonomy): domain Eukaryota; kingdom Metazoa; phylum Chordata; class Mammalia; order Didelphimorphia; family Didelphidae; genus Monodelphis; species Monodelphis domestica. Next base: position 389,551,026 of record NC_077227.1, on the reverse strand, counting down.
AATACCAGATACCCCTGCTTTGCCTTGCCTCAAGGGGGAGAGGACTCCATTCTCTCTTTATATATAGATATACCATCAAATACACTCCTCGATTATAAGGGACAGTCATAATAAGAAACCATAATGATTCAAAAGTTATTCTGGACAATGTTGGTGGGATCCATCCTGGCATGTTGGGGATATTCCTTCATCTACAATACCATTACTGATATGATTGATGACACCATTAGGACTATATTCAACATTAATAAGTACTGGAACAAACTGCCATTTGAAATATCTACACTATGGCAGACTACCACAAGCATATGTAGCTTTAGTAGCTATTGGGAAGGCATGCACATATATCACAAAAGGAATTAAGATAATCTTGGAAAAGAAGGCTATGAACAAAATAACAGACAACAAACTAGAAACATTATTCTCTCAAATACCTATTATAACTGAGATATGCCAAGAATATAGCATGAGAAAGAATGGGAACCTAGGGAATGGGACTGAGACAGTGACTGGGGAAGTGGCTACAGATACACAGACATGAGCAAGAGCAACAAGGCATCCAATTTACCAACAGCAATAGCAATAGCAGTGTGTAATAACAAAGTTATGGTAAAGAAAGAAACCAGCTATCAACCTGAATCTCAGGGATTTCGCCAAACTAACACCAGACTCAGGAATACTGCATGCTAAAGTGCACTTTTACTACCCAAGACTTGGATTCATTGAAACTCAGGATACCCAGATTTATAACTGAATCATATAAATGTTTAAAGGAGCTAAAAAGAGTGTTCAGACTGTATGAACCTGATTTCAGGGATGTAGAAATCCTGCTCTCTGAACTTTTTACACCCCAGGAACAGAAAAAATTCATTGACAAAACCCACCAAGATGACAATCTAACCAGCTGGCCAGAAGTCTATAAAGACTTTGATTTTTTACAAGACCACTAAATATGACATATCTTAAAAAAGCTAGGGAGGACCTATTACAAGCAATAAAATCTTTTTGTGATAGGGCAAGTGCATGGGAGAAGTTTGACAAATTACAAGAACAAAAGGACACCAATCCCTGTTCATTGACAGACTTCTTAAAATAGGACTCTCCGAAATATGAATCTCTTTCCCTGTCAGAACTTAGGGACTCAGTCACTTACCTATTTGAAACATAGGTAGAGCAAGAAAAAGAAAAAGAGGAGTTAAAGCAAAAATTATATGAAACCAAAGAAACTTTAAAACAAAAAGGGATAGAGGAGGTCAAAAACCTGGCCACTATTAGAACATTCCCACAACAGAACACACAATATCATCCAAGGGGGCAAAGAGATAATAGGAAGTGCTTTCTCTGTAACAAAATAGGTCATGTAGTTTGATTTTGCCCAGTGAAGACCAAATATGAGCAAGGATACAACAGGGATAGAAATGATCAATATCAGAGATCACAAAATAGAGGGTACAAAAACAATTATGGGAAACAGCAAGCTTTCCAAGATGTCAAACCTTCTCTTACAGTAGGCTGTAACATATTAATAATGAAGAATTACTCTGAAGAAATGGTGTGGATTGAACAAGGGGAATATACAAGCAGAAAAGGAGTGAACCAGTATTGTACTGAGTGGTAACTAAAGCCTAATGGTTGCATTGGTATCTCCAAATAATTTAGCCCTTCTGAATCTTCATTTTGTTACCTGTAAAATGAAGGGATAGATACTGTTGGGTTCCTTCTAGTTCTGAATCTATGATCCTATTATTCTTGTTCAGATACAGTCTAGACTAGAGGATCACTGATGTCCCGTCTCATTCTACATTTTCATTTTCCACTTTTTCAATGCCTGGCAGTGGGAAGATAGAATCTGCTTAGGCAATAATATGGACTAAAATCACCAAACCCATATGTAGTAAAAAGGTTTGTAGAACTGATGAATAAACTCAATTCAAGTCCACCTAAAAATGGTTTAGGAGATGTTGTGGAGTATGGAAGGGGCAGATGCCATACTCCTTTAGGGTCCTGGGGTGGGAGAGAGGGAGGGGTAAAAATGTTCCAAGTAAATGACATCCCCTAGGCTAGTCTTTATGGAACTTTAGCTTAGAATTAATTTAGAAAGTTTAGTTCCTAACTCATCTCTGACATGGATGATTTTTATACACTGCCAATTCCCAAACTCTGGTACATTATTTCTTAATTTCTGCATTCTCTTCCCCTGTAGATAAACAAAAAATGTACTGCTATGCTTGAGTTTGTGGAGACAGAGGTGAGTGAATGAATGAAAAGGATGCCAAGATCAGTAATTCAATGATGGTGGCAATAGTAGAAGGGGAACAGGTAAATAAAGATCAGTGCCAGCAAATCTATGAACCCAGTGAACCCTGTAAACTCTGGGCAAGATGGTGGTGGCAAAGGGCAAGAATCCCAGAAAAAGAATAATACCTTTGATCTCAGGTTCTGTCTGTGTTAATTGCAGTTATGAGTTGCAAGGGTTTGATTGACAGGAGCATGTGACTGGAATCTTTGGGATTCAATTGAGAGAGAAACTGTCTCTCTGGAGTTGGAGAGGAAAGGAGAGAGAAGTGTGGCTGAATCTGTCAGAAGATCAATTCCCAAGACACTAGCCTGTGAAGATCCTTTGGCTGTGGTAAGGATTTATTCTTCAATCATCTGCTGGTCAGGGATTGAGGAGCTGTCTTCAACTTGGAAGAGTTTGTATGTCTGTGGATATTTCACCTTGGATTCCTGTTTTGACTCCCAGTTGTAAGATTCAGCTTCCCTGTTTGATTTGTCTTTAGGATATTAGTGTAGTTAGATAGAATTATTAATTTAGGAGTTAAAATTAAAGGTATAAAGATAAGATCACCTCTCACTCTCCCTGCCCAAAACACTCTTCCCAATCTCAAATAAACACAAACTATTTAAATGTTAATCCATATGTGTTTTCCCTTCCTAAAATCCTGGTAGTACCAGTTGGCAGAGCCAGCTAGGTTTTAGAAATCATAAAAATTTAGTTTTATATATATTAGACTGTCTATTGTAACAGAGGTCTGAACTCAAAAAAGAGTGACAGGCTGAGGTGCTGCTGAATTTTCTCTCCTTGACAGGGGAGGGGCCCCAGGAGATCTGGAATCTTAAGAAGCCAAAAAGGTTCTGACTAAAGTCAGTTAGCTCTCTCAGCCTTGAGACAGCCAAAGGAGAAGGTCTTGTTAAGACTGCATCCTGAGGAAAAGATTCAAATCTTTCTCTTGGTGCCATCCCTCACTGATTTCCCAACTGAAAGCAACCAGCCTGAGAAGAAACAAAGCAGCTAATAAGATTTTCACATCTCCTAGTGCCCTGGGTCTGAACTGTGCTTGGTTGTGACCAAGACCAGGGTCATTCAAACTTGAATCTCTCAGGGGGCCCAAAGCTGCCAAGGCCTAGGTTCCCCAACTTGAGGGGGAGAGTAAGGTATAGCCAGTTAGGGACACCTTTCCCTCTTTCCTCACAGACCCTTTCTTACAATCATTTTCCTGTGTCATTCCTGATTGATCACTCAGAATAAAGTTTATTTTTCTCCTAATTGAATTCAATGTGAGTGGAGAAATAGTTCTAGCTGTAGGAGAGAGCAAATACTCTCTCTGAAAGGAGAAGCTCTTGTATAGCGCGAAGTAAAGGGGCAGTTTGGGTGGGTAGCCATAACTGAGAAGCTGAGAGAGGGAACTACAGACTCACTTTCCCTTTCTCTCCCTTGGCCAAATTAAACATTGACTGTTCCTCCTGAACCCCAATTTGAAAAGGGAGGTCTCCACTCTTTCTCCCTCTCTCTCTTTACAACCAGACTAATTCTCAATTACACTATAGAAAAATCAGTTAGTGGGAGTGGAACTTTCCATTCTCACTCAAAGTAGTGGTACAATGTACAAAGTAGTGGGGCAATGGAATTCTAAGGCTCTGGGCAGGCTAGTGGAGCCATTTAAACTTTAAAGGGCCATCACCAAGTGTTCTTGGTGGTCATATTGAAAAATTTTTTTTGTTTATATTTGTTTCTGTAAATATGGAGTATAACAACTCCCAGTCACTTGTATATACTGTTTTGTCGATGAATGTTAAGATGTCTGGTGATGTAATAATGGATGTTATTTGTAATGTGGGACTGCATTATGCATATCCTATATACTATTTTTATGTTGTTTCCTAATGTATGTTATATAGGATTAGGATATACATGGATGAAACTAGTGATGGATATAACATTGAGAACTGTCCTGTCTTATGACCCCTTGTGTTGTATTTGTCTTTGTCTATTGTACAAGTGTAGACTGGCTTTCTTTATTGTGGGCAAATGGATTAAGGCTATGGTCACCTAGGTAACAAGGGATTCTGAATTAAAATTAATGGTGATGCATATGAAATATCAACTGGATCAGATGGAGCAATATATAAGATAAAACAACATCATAAATATGGAACATGGTTGTGGGGATAATACGAACACTGAGGACATGAAATAATTAAGCAGGTTACAACAACAAGAAACTACAGGGAAGGCTACCATCTGTCCCCTTAGGGATCTACCTGTGGTTACCAAAGATGAGATACATAAAGTAAAGACCCATAAAAGATTTTCCCTTGAGGACCTTGAATCTATTAAAAGATGAACCCTAGCATTCACTGACTAACCAAATCAAGTCATAAAAGAAATGAAATGAGCAATTGACCTTTTTGACCCAGATTACAATGATTTCACTCTTTTGATGAAAGAGGCCCTAACTAAAAGGGAATGTAACAAATTTATTGAGGAAACAAGATCATATCCTCTGTTACTATCATGGCTGGAGAACTGTAATGTGGATATGAGTGATAATCAAGTTTATGAGGAATTAATAGAAGCAAGGGAGGCTATTCTTGAAGTTATGGGCAGGTACACCAAAAGACCTAATGCCTGGTCCAAATTTGAGGCAATAAAATAAAAAGTCACAGGAGCACCTGCACCATTCCTAGAGAGAATAACTGAGTAAGCAAAAACACTTCTTGGTGTGGATGCTCTGGAGGAAGGGACCATTGCTCATATCAAACAGATTTTTATAAAAAATGCACTTCCCAAAATTAGACAGTTTTTTAAGAGCAATTACCCAGACTGGGAAGACCTAGATCTGGATGACCTTAAGTGTAAGGCTACATATTTAACAAATGACACAGAAGAAAGGAATGAGAAAGATTCTATAGTGGAGGATTTGATTCTCTAGGATTCTTTAAGTAGACCATCATATCATCTGCAAAGAGTGATAGCTTGGTCTCCTCATTGCCAATTTTAATACCTTCAATTTCTTTTTCTTCTCTAATTGCTACTGCTAGTGTTTCTAGTACAATATTAAATAATAGCGGTGATAACGGGCATCCTTGTTTCACTCCTGATCTTATTGGGAATGCATCTAGTTTATCCCCATTGTAGATGATGTTGACTGATGGTTTTAGATAAATACTGTTTATTATTTTTAGGAAAGACCCTTTTATTCCTATAGTTTCTACTGTTTTCAATAGGAATGAGTGTTGTATTTTGTCAAAGGTTTTTTCTGTGTCTATTGAGATAATCATGTGATTTTTGTTGGTTTGCTTGTTGATATGGTCAATTGTGTAGATGGTTTTCCTAATATTGAACCTTCCTTGCATTCTGGGTATGAATCCCACCTGATCATAGTGAATAAGCCTTGTGATGACTTGCTGGAATCTTTTTGCTAATATCCTATTTAAAATTTTTGCATCTATGTTCATCAAGGAGATTAGTCTATAGTTTTCTTTCTTTGTTTTTGATCTGCCTGGCTTTGGAATCAGTTCCATATTTGTGTCATAAAAGGAATCTGGTAGAACTCCCTCTTTGCTTATTATGTCATATAGTTTGTATAGTATCAGGATTAGCTGTTCTTTGAATGTTTGATAGAATTCACTTGTGAATCCATCAGGCCCTGGGATTTTTTCTTAGGGAGTTCTTTGATGGTTTGTTCAATTTCTTTTTCTGATATGGGATTATTTAAGAATTCTATTTCTTCTGTTAATCTAGGCAATTTATATTTTTGTAAATATTCATCCATATCACCGAGATTGGCATATTTATTACAATATAATTGGGCAAAATAGTTTTTAATGATTGCCTTAATTTCCTCTTCATTGGAGGTGAGGTCTCCCTTTTCATCTATTATACTGTTAATTTGGTTTTCTTTTCTTTTTTTTATTGGATTGACCAGTACTTTGTCTATTTTGTTTTTTTTTTTCAAAATACCAGCTTCTAGTCTTATTGATTAGTTCAATAGTTCTTTCACTTTCTTTTGATTTTATTAATTTCTCCCTTAATTTTTAGGATCTCTAATTTAGTTTTCTTCTGGGGATTTTTAATTTGCAAGTCCAATTCATTGATCTCTGTCCTCCCCAATTTGTTAAAATATGAACTCAAGGATATAAATTTCCCTGAGTACTGCTTTGGCTGCATCCCATAGAGTTTGAAAGGATGTCTCATCATTGTCATTTTCTTCAATGAAATTATCGTTTCTATGATTTGTTCTCTAACTAACCGATTTTGGAGAATCATATTATTTAACTTCCAATTAATTTTTGATTTGGCTCTCCATGTACCCTTACTGATCATTATTTTTATTGCCTTGTGATCTGAGAAGGCTGCATTTATTATTTCTGCTTTTCTGCATTTGTTTGCCATGTTTTTATAACCTAGTACATGGTCAATCTTTGTGAATGTACCATGTGCTGCTGAAAAGAAGGTGTATTCCTTTTTGTCCCTATTTATTTTTCTCCATATATCGATTAACTCTAATTTTTCTAAGATTTCATTCACATCTTTTACCTTTTTCTTATTTATTTTTTGATTTGATTTATCTGAATTTGATAGTGGTAGGTTCAGGTCTCCCACTAGTATAGTTTTACTATCTATTTTCTCCTTCAGTTCCACTAGTTTCTCCTTTAGAAATTTGGATGCTATACCATTTGGTACATATATGTTGATTACTGATATTTCCTCATTGTTGATACTCCCTTTTATCAGGACGTATTTACCTTACCTATCCCTTTTAATTAGATCTATTTTTACTTTGGCTTTGTCAGATATCATGATTGCAACTCCTGCCTTCTTTATATCAGTTGAGGCCCAATAGGTTTTGCTCCAACCTTTAATTCTAACCTTGTGAGTATCTACCCACCTCAGGTATGTTTCTTATAGACAACATATGGTAGGATTTTGGATTCTAATCCACTCTCCTGTTTTCATTATATGGGTGAGTTCATCCCATTCACATTCAAAGTTATCATTGTCACTTGTGTATTCCCCAGCATTTTGATATCCTCTCCTAGTTTTGTCCTTTCTATTTTTGCTATATCCTTTTAAACCAGTGGTTTACTTCTAATCAATCCCCTTAATCCCCTCCCCCTTGATATGCTTCCCTTTCTGGCCCCTCCCTTTTTGTTCCCTTCTTGTTTTTTTAGGGTCTGTTAAGATCCCTCCCCCCTCTCTTTCCCTCCCTTTTTGTACTCCCTCCCCCCCTTAGTTTTCCCTTCTCACTTTCCCTGTAGGATAAGATAGAATTCAAGACCCCAATGGATCTAGATGCTCTTCCCTCTCAGAATTGATTACACTGAGGGTAAAGTATTCCCTATTACCACTCTCTTCCTCTCCTTCTTATATGAGTATTCTTCCCCTCACCTTCCCATGTCTATCTTTGTGTGATAAAGATTATCCTATTTATTTTATTTCTTCAAGTTTCTCTTGGTGCCATCTTCAATTCCCCCCTCCCTTTTTCTTTTTCTTTTTTTGTATATCATCTTATAGCACTTATCACCCCAATCTCTTCCTGTGAATGATTCTTCTAATTACTATAATAGTGAAAATAATTTGAGAGTTACAAATAACATTTTCCTCATATATTAATATATGTATATATAATTTGATCTAATTGTAGCCCTTAAAGAAGTTTGAATAAAAATTTTTTTCCCCTTTTCCCTCTCTTTTTACCTTTTTTTTATTACCTTTTTTAACCTATTTACCTTTTCATGTTTCTCTTGATCTTTGTGTTTGGATATCAAACTTTCCACTTAATTCTGGTCTTTTCTTTACAAATACTTGGAAATCTTCTATTTTATTGAATGCCCATACTTTCCCCTGGAAGTATATAGTCAGTTTTGATGGGTAAGTGATCCTTGGTTGAAGACCCAATTCTCTTGCCTTTCTGAATATCATGTTCCAAGCATTGTGGTCCTTTAGTGTGGAAGCTGCCAGATCTTGTGTAATCCTGACTGGTGCTCCTTGGTATCTCAATTGTCTGTTTTTGGCTTCTTGTAGAATTTTATCCTTAGCTTGGAAGCTCTTGAATTTGGCAATTACATTCCTGGGAGTTGTCTTTTGAGGATTTAGTATAGAGAGTGTTCTATGAACTCTTTCAATGTCTATTTTGCCCCCTTGTTGAAGAACATCAGGGCAGTTTTCTTGGATGATTTCTTGTAGTATGATGTCAAGATTTCTGTTTATTTCTGACTTTCCGGTAGACCAACGATTCTCAAATTGTCTTGATGTGATTTGTTTTCCTGATCTGTCAACTTGTCAGTGAGATATTTTATGTTTTCTTCTATTTTGTCAGTCTTTTGACTTTGTTTTATTAATTCTTGCTGTTTTGCAAGATCATTTTCTTCCAGTTGCCTAATTCTGTTCTTTAAGGACTGATTTTCTGCTATAATCTTTTGATTTTTCCTTTTTTGGTTTGGTCTATTCTGGTTTTCGTGACTTTCAGCTGTTTCTCCAATTGGGAGTTCTTGTCCTTTAAACAGTTATTTTCTCTTTGAATTATTTCCCACTTTTCTTGTCAGAAGGCTTCCATCTTTTTGATAAGCTCCAATTTAAATTCTTCAAGAGCTTGTGGACAATTTCCTTTTTTTGGGAAGCTTTTGGATTTATTTGAATTTCCTTCTGTATTTCCTCTGTAGCCTGGGTTTTTCCTCCGTAAAAATTTTCCAGGGTTAACCCCTTCTTCCTGTTTTTCTTGGAGGGAGGTTGTTGCTCCTGGGCATAATTTGCCATCACTGTGGAGGTTTTTCCTTCCCTTTTTAGTCAGAAATCTGAGTGAGATGGGCAGGCTCTCTGTGCATGGAGCTAAGGAGCAAGGATTTTGTCTGAGGCAAGCTCTCGAATCTCCGCAGCTTCTGCTGTATGCTGCCCTTCTCTGTGCTATTTTCCCACGAGTGCCCACGGTCTGTGCTCTTTAGCCTGCTGGGGTTTTAGGTATAGCTGCTCTCAGGGGTAGGTTTTTGGTGGTCTTAGTCACCTCCTAAGGACCTAGAGGTGCCCCTTACTCACTCTAGAGGTGCCCCATACTCACTGTTTCTGGTGCATGCTGGCTCTGACTCTGGCTCAGTAGGTGGGGTGGGGAGGGTAGATCAGCTCACAGTTTTGGTGGGAGCTTTTTCACCCCCTTATAGTGTGGAAATGCCAAAATCCTATGTACCTTCAATGCTGCGCCCTACTGTAGGGTCCCTTCGTTCTTATGAATTTGTTTTATTTGGTCTTTTGAGGTAGTCTATATCGATGGGTGCTGAGGAGAGGATGAGTCTTGAGTCTAGACTGCCACCATGTTTACCTGGAAGTGATAGTGGAGGATTTGAAAAGGAAACTTAGGGAAGCAGAGAATAAGGCTAAGGAAAGCGAAATAAAGGAGGTGAAAACGATAGCTGCTTTAAGATCTATGCAGCCAAGGAATAACGCCTATAGGTCTAATGAGAGAAGATCAGGTCTCAGAAGATGTTTATGTTACAGAATTAGGCATTTTTATGGAGACTGCAGATTTAGGAATCAATTTAGGAGGCAAATTAATAGAAATGGAGGATATAATAGGCAATATAATAACAATAATAACTGGAGCAATAACTGGAATAATAATTATTATTATCAAAATAGAAATGTAAATCAGTGCCCATATACCTGTTTTTGGGGACAACCAGTACCTGATCTGACCACTATGCAGGAGTGGATAAAAGGGGGCAGCTGGGTGGCTCGGTGGATTGAGAGCCAGGCCTAGAGATGGGAGGTCCTAGGTTCAAATCTGGCCTCAGACACTTCCCAGCTGTGTGACCCTGGGCAAGTCACTCCCCCCCCCCACCCCCAATACACAGTATTGACTCCAAGATGGAAGGTAAGGGTTTAAAAAAAAAAAGGAGTGGGTAAAGTCTGGAGCTAGGCCGAAATATTGCCAGGACTGGCTGGTTGTAGATTTACCACTGTGGCCTGTGGGAGAAGAAAAGCTTATCACAGATAATGCAGAGGTAGGTTCCAAATTTGATTGAAAGAATAGTCTATGTCCAACCTCTAACCCGAAATTCATTAAATTTATAAGCTTCTGCTTTATAATACAAATATTCTCTACCTAACCTTGCCCTTGGCCAATTCTATAGCTATTCACATCTTAGTCTGATTGATTCGAGATAGTTTATCTCCTTAAAACCTCTCAAAGATCAGAAGAAAGTTTTGCTCTTTGGCACTCATGGGTGGGGTTCTGGGCACCCAAGTTTTTGGATTTGGAGTCAGAATGCTGGTTCAAACCCCAACTCTTGACATTTCCTAGCTATATGATCTTGGCTACATCAATCTCTGAACCAGTTTTCTCATCTATAAAATCACCTTGCATCATTTACTTCATAGCTTTTACCATTATGAAAATTTACAAAGTATATATTATTATGAGGGGAAGGTGGGTACCAATGACAAGTTGCCTAGATTCAGGAACTACAAGCAAAATGGCAAATTGCTAATCATCAGTAGAAGTCTTGGCATATAACACATATCCCTGGCCATCAGCAGTGATTTTTTTATTGGGAGGCCTCTCTCCCAAGGGGCACAGAGCAGACATCCACACACACAAAAGTTTCTTTCTTTCACAAAGAAATGGAGGTTGGGGTTCTAGAGGGAAGTAGGAAAACCTTTATGAATATGTAGCAGCTTTGCTCCATTTCACAGACTGAGGAGGGAGGAATCTCAGAGTACTAAGAAAGGGAACCCTATTCTCTTCAAACTACTTGCCTGTGGGATGTCCTGAAATCCTTGCTACATCAAAATAAAAAGAAACTCCTTTTTTCCACAGCAGGGCCTACCCCTTCCTACTTGTGGGGCATCTGCTTGCTACAAGCTGGCTTCAGGATTAGAGCATTTTGTTAGATAGGAGAGTCACTTAAACTATGCTGACTCAAGGACAGAGAAGAAAGGAAGAGAACTGGAAGATCCCCCCAAATTTGAAGATAATAAGATTCAAGGAGAAAGTGAAGAAGACAAAAGAAAGAAAGTTGGGTGTGTCTATAATGCTATAGAGGTAAAAATAAAAACTTTGGATTTCAAGACCCCATTGGCAGGAGGTTCACAGGAATTCTCTAGGGAGCTAGCCGTAACTAGTAAGAAAAACAAAAGCCCAAGAAACTCATGTTTCTGGCAGGGAAAATTTTGTAGTGATTTGCACAGACTTCATTACATTCGTCTTTCTGTCATGGACAAGGGATAATTATTAATGCCCAAAGCATAGGCTGGTCTCCTTTTGAGAAGAGAAAGTAGAGGTCCTGGAAGAATATCTCTTCAATCCATGTTATCAGGAAGAATGTAACATAAATTTAAAAAAAAATGAAAGTGCTTCCATGTAAAGACAAAGAAAAAAAGTTTCTCTAAAGACAGAGTCTTGTCTGCAGCAGGAGACAGAAGACTTGTCTGCAACAGGAGACAGAAAAGACTTGTCTGCAGAAGGAGACAGAGAATTCATGTCTGCAGCAGAAGGATGGAAGATGGTGACAGAGAAAGTGAAAGACTTTTGAGCTTCTGGAGCTCAATACCAGACATGGGGGCGGGACCCTCTGAGGAGGAAGAAGCTATTCATCCTCAAAGGAAGTGTGATATAGATCCAGAGATGCTGTCAGGTCAGAAACCTATAACAGTCAAAGGCAAAAGAAAAGAATATACTACAGAACACCTAGGCAGAGGGAAGAAACAGATAAGTTTTGAAAACAGACAAGCCTGGCACTGTGGAATGAGGAATCTGGACTCCTACCAGAGTTCATTCTCAGTGAAAAGCAGAGCAGCAGCTCATAATTTTGTGGCTTGCTCAGATGATTACTTCATTCATCAAAAGATGGAAGAAGTTGAGAAACTGCTATTTTGGATCAGAAGTTTGCCAAAAGGAACTGAATATTAAGGTATAAATGAGGAGAAATCAAGGGGAAAGTACTCACTTTATCTTAGTGATTTGAAGGAGAGGACAACTGAGCATAGTCTGACATGCATACAAAGTTACTGGAGTAAAGATTTCAAAAGACTCAAAGAAAGGATTAGGTAAGATTCTATGGATCAAAATTTGTCAGAAGTCAGACCAGGAGGGAAAGGAAGTTTTCAAGAATGAAATTCTGAAGACACAAAGAAAATAATTCCAATGAGGAGAAAGAAATATGGAAGCAAATGGAACTTAAGCAACCTGGGTTTTAAAAAGATGTGTATAAAAGATGAAAGCAGAAATAGGTAATGGAAGATGAATACAAAGCCTGGCATAGGCTTGTAAGAACAGTATCAGGAAACTCAAAGTTCAAAATGAGCTAAGGTTGGTAGGAAAGCTAAAAAGAATGGCCCCCAAAATAATTTTTAAAGAGCTGAATTGAGGAAAAGGATGATTAAAGACCAGATAGGACTGCTGCTCAAAGTGGATGGGCCAATCATAACTGACAAGAGAAAGAAAAGCTGCTTGGTTCTTACTTTGTTTCTGTTTTGTCTGCCAGGGACTGAACAAAAATAGTTAACAGGATATTAAGATTCAAGATAAGTAGGGAAAGAGTGAGAAAGTATCTGCCTACCTGCCTTTCAAGTCACCAGGTCCAGATAAACTATATCCCAGAGAACTGGTAGATTTGATTGTTGAATCACTGTTGTCAGTCTTTAAAATTTCATGAAGAATGGGAGAAGTACAACAGGATTAGAAAAAGGCAAATGTCTGGATTTTTTAAAAGGGAAGATTATGGAATTGGCAAACTATAGGGCAATAAGTACAACTTCAATTTCTGTCAAAATTCTGGAACAAATATGTGGTTAAGGAATGTATAGAAAAGGAAGAAGTAACCACAAAGAGCCAGGATAGCTTCATGAAGAACAGGTCATGCCTGATTAACTTTACTTTAAAAAAAAAATCTAGATTTACTAGTTTTAGTTTACCAAGGTTTTAGCAAAGCATTTAACAAATCTTTCATGCTATTTTTGTGGAAAAGGAAAGCTAGATAACAATGGTTTTGGTTTTAGATAAATAGATGGACTGAAAGAATGGTTCTATGTTACTCTGTGTAGTAAGGGATTTCTAGCAGGGCATAGCAGGGCAAGTTGACAGCATGAGACCCTGCAGACCAACATTCCACATAGAGAACTCTCAGAAGCTGGGGCTGAAGACAGGCAGTTGCTGAAGCAATTGGTGAATTGGTGAAGAGAGAGGCTGCTTTTCTCTAGCAGTCAAGAGAGCCCAGGGGGTGCTGTCTGGTGTTTTGGGGTAGACCCAGAGAACCAGTGATTCCCTCTTCTTTGGGCTTTCTTGTTTTCTGCCTGTCCCTGCTACAGGAGCTGGTGCTACTGCTATGAAGATTTCATCTGAGCTGTTACTGGGACTGCTGCTTGACCCAAAGGAAGACTCTGGTGTTGTGAGAATCTTTGGCCCATTTGTCCCTGGCTCTGTTCCTGTAAGTATTACTTTAGAAAATTTAGTTTAGAATACTTATATAAGTATAAGGGATTTAATCTCTATGTGGGTTATAAGTTAGGTATTCCCTGTTCCCTACTTCCCTTCTTCCTTTAGATAAATAAACTGTTAATTTTATATATATAGCTAGTTTGAAACCTTCTTTTAACCCACATTATAATATTTGGTAAGTCAGTAGGGCAACCTAAAATAAAATTTTGACTTTGGCCAGAGTAAAACAGACAGATTAGTAGGCTGGCAGTTAGGCTACCTGGGAACATTCCATTGATCCTCACCAGCACTTGGTTGCTCTCCAAGGTGTGGAAGAGAGAAATGCTAAAATGAATACAAGGACTGGATTTTGCAAGGTTATCTCATGAAAAAATGAGATCTACAAATCTACAAATCCCTTGCTGAGCAGAAAAAGATCCAAACTAACCATCCATTTTACAGTGGTGGGATAGAGTCCTTTTCCCTTTGGGGAAGGCAATAGCCTATCCTTCAGAAGACTCATTCAAGTTATATCTCTGTGACAAGAAATACCATCATCTTGAATCTACAAAGACACTAAGATAGTTTGGGACTAAGTCCCCAGACTTGTGTCTCAAACTCCTGAAAACATCTATAGGAGGGAGATAGTTCAGGGACCCCCCGTTTCCTCTTTCCTAATTTATACCCAACTCCTTTTATCTAATAAATAGCTATTTTCAACTTATTGAGAACCCAGACATCTTAAATGTACTAGAGGGGGATTACAAATACATCAACTAAAGAAGAAAGAGACTGAAGGGGATTTTCTCTTAACCTTCAGCTCTAGCCAGATTTGACTCCATCTTCCAGACAGCTCTGCCTGGGAGGACGGAGAATTGGTGTTTCTCTTTATTTGTTCCCTCTCCCTATCTTACCTGTCAAAACTCTGGTTCCTTGATTTTCCACTAGGACAGTTTTGGTACCCCAGTTTTAAAGACAGAATCCATCTTGGCCAACTAAAAGGGGCTTGACAGTTGGAACCCCTGAACAAGGGTAGCCGTTTGGGGGGTTCAAGTGTAGAGACAAATTGAAAAGAAAGACAAGATGTGGCAATTGGTATTTTGGGCTTCTATCATCGTGATGCTTGGTATATTCTGGATCTATTGCTTAATTTACAACATGGTGACATCAATAGTGATGGACACAATTGAATTAATTACAAATACTATCTTCTTTGTAACAATAATTCCTTTTACTAACTCTGTGATATGGCAAGCAGTGACCCAGGTTTATGTTATTCTAATGGCTACAATTCAAACTTTGATTTATGTGAAAACTGTATTAAGAATGATTTTACCTAAAAAAAAAAAGCACAGATCTTAATCCTTGATAACAAGCTTGAAGACTTGGTTAAGAAGATCTGCAGTGAATACCTAGCCAGTAAGAATACTGATAAAGATAGTGAGATGGGGACTGAAAACACAAAAAAGGAAGAAGTTAATAACAAAGACAAACGAGGCAATGATACAGATAAGGCTAAGGGTTTAACAGTTGAAGACAATGTATCTGACAGTTCTAAGGCAATTAGCAAAGAAGACAACACAACATCAGAAGTCACAGGGGCTCACAAAATTATGTCTCTTTGTGATGTAGTGAGGCTGAAGGGTCTGGAGTTTTACATATAAAGGTTCACAAATCATTTACTATGCAAGACCTGAAATATCTGAAGAAGAGATTCCCAAATTTGTCTCTGAACCACACAAATGTGTAAAAGAACTGAAGAGAGCGTTCAAAGTTTATGAACCAGACTTTAAGGATGTGGAATTCATAATGGGGGAGGTATTTAGCCCTCATGAACAAAGACAGTTTGTGGACAAGACCAGACAAGATGATAGTTTGATGGACTGGCCTAGGGCACATGAAAGGGAAGTCTTTGATTTTGCAAGACCAGCTAATTTCTCTTATTTGAAAAGGTGCAGGGAAGACTTCCTAAAAGCCATTAAATTGTTCTGTGATAGACCTAATGCATGAAATAAATTTGATAGGATGGCCAGACTGACAGAAAATATTGAGTCCATCTTGGGGATTAGCCAAGATTCACAAGAGTCTATTGCTCATGTCCATAGGCAGTTCTTGAAAAGGTGCAATCATCAGATGAGAAACTTCTTCAGAAAAATTTTCCCCAAGTTTGATTCCATAACAATTTCTGAATTGAGAGACACTGATAATATACCTCTATGAAAATAAAAAAGAACAGGAAAGAGAGAATAAATTGAAACAAACTGCAAGAAACCACAGAGACATTAAAAAAGAAAGAAATTGAAGAAGTAAAGAATTTAAATACCATCAGCACATACACTAGACCAAATTATCAATCTCGGCAAACAGGTCAGAAAGACACTAGAAAATGTTTCTTGTGCAACAAGATCGGGCACATTGTGAAGAATTGTTCCCTGAAACAAAGATATGAGCAGGGACACAACAGGATGTAAAATAACATACTAACACCCAAAGCAGAGGTTATTACAAGAATAATGAAAAAAGTAACAAGAGCTGTTGTGATCATTGCAGAATGAGAGAATCATAAATGCCAGATTTGAAAACGATTCAATCTGCAATCCAAAAAGGGGAAAAAATCTCGCTATGCAGATGTTGTAGCTAAGGGAAAGAGATACATAGCATGAAGCCAGGACTCAGCTCCATTAAAACAAAAGACTATGTATGGGGGAAATGAATGGACAGTAGTTAAAAGGAAGAGACAAGAGGGATTGAACATAAAATATAAAAAGGGTGATGGTGTCAAAAGGGTGGTATCTACACATGAGATTTTAGATTCTGTAAGAATTTTACCAGAAGGGTTGGAACAAAACATTAGTAAAAAGCAGAGAAATGGAAAAAGAGATTCAGAAGCTTATAGCAGAGATAAAACAAGATATAGACGATTCAAATACATGGAGCATAATAACAGGAAAAGAGAAAACTAGAGAACAAGTTAAAGCATATCTTAAGAATTTCTTTGAATATAGATTTGGTTTAGGGATTGGACAGAGAAAGAAAAGTTATTAAAACTTACAACAAAAAATCAACAACAATATAAGGTTACATCTGTAAAGAATAAGCAACATCACATTTCTCTAAACCATTTCAACACAGCAACAGCAAAGGAAACAGTTACAATGAAATCTAACTGTAGAAACAAAATACAAAGCTGATATTCTTACAGAATCAAATAAACTCTCACAGGGACTAATTGAAATCACCAAAGAATGTTTCTCTACTGAGAAAAAGGAATCCAAAAGCAAAAATATTTTACCCATTACTGTTTAAAGGAGAAAATTCAAATCTTAATAATTGTAAACCTGGGAAAGGGTTGATATGACTACACAAACTCAAAATCCAGAAATGTTAACCCTAGTATCAGAGTATACAACAGAAACATTTGAAAGTATAGGTAGAATACAGCAAGTTACAATTGTCAGAGAGGCTCAGTGTTCAAATAGCTCTCAGTTCTGTAACATTCCAAATGCAGGACCTACGTCTGACATACAGCTTCAGAAAAAGCTGACCGTGGTCCTAATTCAAGATTTCTTAGCATAGGAAGGCTTAGAACTGGTGCAGTTAGTGGGGAACAGCCAGGAAATGACTTAAGCCAAGAAATTTCAATTAGTTCAACCATATAGACAACAGCTAATGTAGGGGCAGTGCAAATCAACTATATAACAACTGGTTCAATTACAACTGACACACCTGAACCATATGTATGGATTAAAGTGGGAAAGAAAGAATATAAATCTCATTGATACTGGTACTTCTATGTCTGTTCTAAAGTCATTTCCAGGAGATACTACCATTGAGGGTATGGTTTCAGTGGCAGGAGCTACTGGGTAAATACAAAAGGTCCCAGAGCTCAAAAGCACAATGGTAGGTCCTCTCTCCACTGACCATAAATTTCTCCCAATTCCTGGATGTCCAGGTAACCTTTTGGGACATGATTTTTTAAATGTAAAATCGGAGTGACTTTGCAATGTGAACAATCTGGGAACATATATTTACATCTACCCAAGCAGTCTCTCAAACATTATTCTTTATTATACCTGTAACAATTAGAGGAAACAACTGAACTGCTGCAAGCATTAACATCAATGTATGGAATTCCAGATGACATACCACAAGGAGAATGATGTGGGTTTCAGCAACACCAGTAAAGACAGAAGTCAGGGATGGTGTACCTCCTAAGATACCTCAAAATAAGCTCAGTAAAGAAGCTGTTCTAGGCATAACTCCTATTATCAATAGTTTACTGGAGCAAGGCATATTAAGACCAACAGTATCAGAATTTAACAGTCCAATCTTAGCTATCAAGAAGAACAAACAGAATGCTGATGGTTCATTTTCCTGGAGATTTATGGAGGATCTTATGGCAATAAACAACTTTATAAAGAAGACACACACCATAACACCATCACCAAATGATATTACAGAAATTCTACCCAAAGCCCAATGGTACACCATGATAGACCTGAGCAACACCAACTTTAAAATCCCATTACACCCTGACTCTCAGAACATTTTTGTATTCTCATGGGGACAAAATAAGCTCTGCTAGACTCGTTTAGTTCAGCTAAATGAGTGAAAATGCATCCTTTTTTTTTTGCCAATTGCTTAAGAGAGACTAGAAACAGTCCAATTCAAGCACAGCAAATTGGTACATTATGTTGATGATCTACTACTTGCATCACCCAATCCAAAGACATGCTTGGAAGATTCAAAAAGGCTGCTGATAGAACTTTATAAAAGAGGAAATAAGGTCTCTAGAAAGAAGCTTCAGTGGGTTCTCCTGAGAGTAGAATACTTGGGGTTTATCCTGTAAAAGGGCACCAAGAAAATCTCTACCAAAAGGATTGTTGATATCCAAAAGCTAGGAATCCCAAGAACAAAGAAACAACTAAGAGCATTCCTTGGGACTGCAGATTTCTCTCGGCAATATGTCACAGGGTATTCCCATATATCCAAATGTTTAACAGATTTGACAAAGAATGAGGTAGAAGAACCATTACAATTAACAAAAGAACACTTTCATGTTTTGTCAAAGTTGAAACAGCCTAATTCTAACAGCCCCAGAATTAGGGATACCAAATCATGTCAAGGAGTTCCACTTATATATGCATGAAGCTCAGGGCATAGTTTCCGGGGTGTTGGCACAATATCTTGGACTTAATATAAGACCTGTAGTATAATCTACAGTATAATCCTAGATAAGATGAAACATCTTATCCTAGATAAGATTGTACATTGCTTGAGGAGTATAGCTGCAGCAGCCCTCATGGTAAAAAGGCAAATGACATAGTACTGAGATATAAGCTAAATGTATATTCTGCTCACCAAATTGAAAAAACTCTTATGGTCACAGAATATGCATGCATTCACATCTGCTAGGCTATCTCAGTATGAAATCATTTTGCTAGGAAATGATAATCTGACCATTCACAGATGTGCACCTCTAAACCTAGCAACTCTGATTTCTGATTTGCCTTTAGGAGAAGAACCATTACATGACTATACCCAAGTTATAGAAATTGTATATAAAGCAAGGGAAGATCTAAAAGATACACCTCTTAGTGATCTAGAGATGGAGTTATACACAGATGGATCCTCATACATCTTTAGAGGATAAAGGGTCACAGGTTAAGCAATAGTGACAAATGATAGGTCATTATGGCATGCTTCACTGCCTGGTCATGTCAGTGCCCAGGGTACCGAATTAAAAGCTCTCCTGCAAGCATTCGAGTTAGCAAAAGGCAAAAGTGTGAACGTGTTCACAGATTCAGTTTATGCCTTTGCAACCCTGCATGCTAATGCGAATATATGGCAGAACAGAGGTTTTATAACTACAGCTGGGAAGCAAATTGCATATAAAGATCTCATATCCCGTCTAATAGCTTCAGTAGATTTGCCAAGTGAAGTACCTATAATACGTTGCAAAACACACACTTCTGGCAAGGACAATGTATCCCAGGGGAACCAAAGGGCAGACATAACAGCAAGATACGCAGTCAGATTTGGTCCTTACTGTGTTCTGAATATTTCTCTGGTGGAAAAGCATATCACCAAAGCATACCACAAGGATGAGATTCAGTCATGGCAAAAACATCTAGGAGCCAAATTAGTGAAAGGAATATGGCTAGCTGAAGGAGGGAAGCCCATACTACCTAGAAAACTTTATCAACATCTATGTAATGTGATTCACTCCAAAGGTCTTTATTACGGAGTGCAATTTGTGCTGAATGCAATAAGGAGATTTTGGATCGCCCTGGGGATATCTACAAACACTATTAGAGTTTGTTAGGCATGTGATATATGTAGGAAATTCAATCACGGTCATTTTAAGAACAAGGCACTAGGAGGCAGACCTTTGAGTTATACACCATTCCAATGTTTACAGATTAATTATATTAACATACCTAGTGACAAGGGATACAAATATGCACTTGTGATAGTGGATCATTTAACTAGATGGATAGGGTATATCTGGCTAAAAACAATAACACAGTCACAGTAGTAAAAACACTACCGAAGGAAATAATTCCTAGATATAGCATTCCTGACGTTATAGACTCAGACAAGGGATCACGTTTTACATTGCAGATATTGCAAGAAGTGTACAAGAACTTAGGAATCAGAAGTTGTCTACATGATGTGTACAGGCCTCAGAGTTCAGGGTGGCTGGAGCACATGAATAAAGAATTAAAAACAACTATAGGAAAACTCTGCACAAACATATCTAAAGTGGACAGCTGTTCTTCCTTTAGCTTTATTCCACCTTAGAACTAGTTTGAAATTCTATATGGACAACCATTGTGGCATGGACAAACAGCTAAACCGTATTACATATCCATGTTAAAAGGAAAATGCCAACTTTATACCTATCTAGTAGAAATACAAAATATGTTGGAAGAACTAAGAAAACTAGGATTATTAGTCCAAAGAGTACCACTTGACTTCTTACTACACAATATCAAGCCTGGAGATAAAGTGTATGTAAAGAATTTTGTTAGAGAAACATCTACTTAGCCTAGCTGGAATAGCCCTTTAGAAGTAATACTAATTACTCCTACTTCCATCAAAGTTTCAGGAAAAGATCAGTGGTAACATGCCTTGCATGTGAAACAACATTATGCCCACAATATTGATAGCACAATAGAAGATCTAGAGAAAAATCCAGAAGAGAATGCAAAAGAAATATCAGAATCTGAAGTAATACAAAATGCCTTAGAAACAACTGAAATTGTCCCTATAAATGAGAATGAGAGCGAAGAAGTAGTAATAGAATAAGGCACTGAACAAATCTCTGCTAACATAAAAGAACAAATCCCTGCTAACACATAACATCATAAAGAATCTCTGTTAAGATCAACAACATCTGAAGGCTAAATCAAGACTAGAAGGAAGTTTTCATCTCCAGATCTCAAATCTATCTCCATATTTCAAATCACAACACCATACATTGTATATACACATACATGAAGATTTGCACAGTAAAATACTTACATACACGCATGAAGATTCATTATCACTTACATACACACATGAAGAAAATCAATCTTACACACATGCAAATGATAATTTTACACATATATATGATCCTATATGTTAAGGCCATCAGAGAACACAGGACTTCAATCAAAGTGAGACAACAGGCAAATATGCATGCTGAACAGAGGAAGTCACTGGACCAGATATTTATATCCATCAACACCAAGGACAGCAAAAGAACTAAAAAAAAAAAACTGATGATAATGGGTCACGTAAGATTATTCATCAATAATGTTAATTTCACATATAGGGCAATGCATTCACATACACATTAGAATAATAGCAGGAACAATAAATCATAGATCTTCAGGCAACATATGAAGAGGATTCACTGACGGAGTAAGTATGCATGCAACAATACATAATTAGCACATAAACATTTATTCACACTGATATTTTTGGGTTGTATCGTACATAAGATCAACCTATTTGAGTTTCTGCAGGACTCATGCAGGCAAAAAGATACAAAGAATTCTTGTCTGAATGACTTCTGGTCAGAACTCATGTAAAAATGTAACATAGTTGTACATATGTAAAGTTTGTACAGGAAAAGATGTACATTTATATAATACTAATGGTCTAACATACTAACATAGCTTAAGGAAGATTAACATATTAACCATTAGGGAGAGATTAGCTTAGGGAAGTTTGGAACTAGAGATAGACTAGGGACAGGACAATATCATATCTTGTGATATAATTTTTAAAAAGAAATATTACCATAGAAGTTAATAGAGTTCATAATTAGAAAAATTGTTATTGTTCATTGAGATAGGAAAATTTAGTTTGTTACAGAATGTTACATTGTTGAAACTGTTGCTATGCTCAAAATACTTATGTATTTGAATTACTTTCCTACTTTCCACTTTCCTGTAATCCTGATTTTAGCATAGAATTTAGATAAATTAGGATATTTAAGAGAGTGAGATTTATTATTTTGGGGGGTGGAGAAATATTTAGAATAGTATATTTTATTAGATAAGATAGAATGTTAATTAATAAGGTAAGTACTGGACTTTGGTACAGATGTCAGGCTGACTCTGTATAACAGAAAAAAGGGGGAGTTGTGGAAGAGAGAAATGCTAAAATGAATTCAAGGACTGGATTTTGCAAGTTTATCTCAAGAAAAAAAGGAGAACTCTGGCTGCCAAAGGGGGATGGGAATGGAACATTCCAGCTAAGAACATATTGTAATATGTAAGGTTAAAACTCATAAATTATTTACACCTGAAGATCTGGAAATATTAGATGTAGAACTCCTTGCTTTTCAGATGAACCTAATGAGGTGGTAAAAGAATTTCAAAGGGCTATAGAGATTTCTGACAATTTTTATTTATTAATGAAGGAGTTATTAACTAAGAGGGAAAGAAACCAATTCATAGAGGCCACGAGATTTTGAAGGTTTGGATATGAATTTATCCCGATTATGAAATGATGAAACAAGCCAGAAGGTCAATTATGGATGTGATAAAGAGACATACTAAATGTCCTAATGCTTGGTCTAAATTTGAGAATATTAAACAGAAATTAAATGAGTCACCTACAAATTTTCTTGAGAGAATAACAGATACAGCTGAAATATTTTTAGGTCTGGATGTGTTAGCAGATGACACAATTGCACACATTAAGAATATATTTGTAAAAAATGCATGTCCTAAGATTAAATTATTTTAAAAAAATGATTGCTCAGATTGGGAAGAGATGGGATTGAAAGAATTAAGGAGAAAGGCAACTTATGTGTGTATGGACAATGATGATAAATATGAAGACAGGAATACTGTAACAGAGGATTTGTAAAAGAAATTTAGGGATGTAGAAAATAAAGCAAAGGAGAGTAAAATAAAGGAAATAAAGGCAGTAGCAGCACTTAGATCTGCAACCAAACAACCAATATAAGCCAAAAGAAAGGAGATCTGGACCTCAGAGGTGTTTCTTATGTAATCATGTTGGACATTTTGTAAGGGAATGTAGGTTCAAAGGGCAAATTTTCTAGACAATTAAATAGGATTAATGGATATAACAGTATAATAATAATTGGAATAATAATTATCAGAGATAAAAATGTAAACAATTGCCAAAATAATTGCTGTCAGGGAGCTCAAGCACCAGATCTAAACACTATGCAAGAGTGGGTAAAATCAGGAGCAAGACCATTCTTTTAACTCACCTTATAACATCTGGAATGTCCCAGACATGTTGTTGGCCTTATGCTGTTAAACATCTTATCAATGACTTGATAAAGGGAAAGATGGTACGTTTATTAAATTTGCAGACAAAACTAGGAGAGATTACAACCAAGATTCAAAAAGATCTGACAAGTTCAAAACACTGCAATCAATTAAGTAAGTTGAATTTTTACAGGAATAAATGTAAGTTTTATACTTAGGTTAAAAAAATCAACTTGGGGGGAAAAATCAAGATAGGGGAAGTATGGCTAGATAGTTCATCTGAAAAAGATCTGTCAAATTTGAGTGGACTTTAAACTCAATATGAGGCAACATTGTGATAAAAAAAGCTATCTTAGGCTACCCTGAGAGGCACAGTGTTTGGGAGATGTGAGCGCTGCAGAATTCCACAGCAGTGGGGGATGGGCAGGAAAAGGAATTCAGAACTTTGGAAAGGAGAGCTGAGCTCTCCCAGCTACAGTTGGGGGTGGACTTTTGCCTGGCATCATTAGATAAGGCAGGTAGCTCCAGGTGGCTTCTTGATCCAGTGATCTTCTCTCTGTGATTTCTTGACCCAAAATCCCACTAGAACATAAACCTATTTGACAAGACTTTGGGGAATAAGCTGTCCAACAAAAAAGATTTGTCATCTATCTCCTTTAAATCTGAGTTGGGACATTTATTGTGCAGACAAGAATCAGATTCCTCATCATCCTAACCCCATGTGGGCAGGTGAATCAAACCTGATCTATTTGACTTTTGAGGAAGGATATTAGCTAAATAGGGACCCCTCTCTCTCCTTCCTGAACATTAAATTCTTATCCTCAATTTGCCTTGTACCTTTTCTGTTTCCCTTCAATAAATTAAGAAAAGATTCAAGAACTGATTCAAGTATTTTTAGAGGGAAACTTGAGAGTGAGAGGGGAGAGAGAGAGGGGACTTTCTCTCCCCAAAGAAAGAGAGATTACTACCATAATCTTTTCAAATAGATCCTTCTCAGAACCCAGCAGGGCAAAGCTGAAGGCAGAATTAGAAGGGGGAAGACTATTATTTCTTTAACACCCTTTCCCCTTATTACAAATCTTTCCCAATTTCCACCATCTATTACAAGTGGCACCGCAGATATAGAAGGATCCAACACCAAATGCCATTCTTTGACAGTTGGAACTCTCTGGGCAGGGCAGCCATTTAAAGGGCAGCATACTGGGAATTAACACATAAGAAACAAAGAAAGAGACAGCCATATAAAAAGAAACAACAATGATCCAAAAATTGTTTTTGACTATGTTAGTGGGAACTATCCTAGCTTACTGGGGATATTGTTTCATATATAACATGATAATTGACATGATAAATGACACCATGAATACCATATTTAGTTTTACTAAATACTGGCAGAAAATACCATTTAATATATCTACACTGTGGCAGACTTTTACCCTCAAGTATATGTAACCTTAGTAGCTGTGGGAAAGGCTTGCACATATGTTACAACAGGAATTAAAATGATCTTGGGAAAGAAGGCTATGAATAGGATAATGGATAATAGATTGAACACACTGTTTTCACAAATACCCATAATAACAGCAATATGCCAAGAATATAGTATGAAGAAAAAGGGAAACCTAGGGAATGTGACTGACATAGTGACTGAGGAAATGGCTACAGAAAATACAGACATGAACAAGGGCAATGAGGCATCCACTGTACCAACAGCTATAGCAATTGCAGTATGTAACAACAAAGTTATTGTGGATAAGGAAACTAGTTATGAACCTGAAGAAGTCCTGGGGGCACAGAAAGTCATGCCTCTCAGAGACTTTGCAAAACTATCACCCGACTCTGGAATTTTACATGCTAAAGTACACAAGTCTTTTACTACACAGGACTTGGATTCACTAAAATGTAGGAAGCCTAGATTTATAAGCAAACCATTCAAATGTCTAAAGGAACTAAAAAGAGCATTTAGATTATATGAACCTGATTTCAGAGACATAGAAATCCTACTCTCTGAACTGTTTACACCCCAGGAACATAAGAAATTCATTGAAAAAACCCGCCAAGATGAAAACTTGACTAGCTGGCCAGAAATGTACGAAGACTTTGATTTTTCTAGACCACTGAACATGACATATCTCAAGAAAGCTAGGGAGGACCTATTGTAAGCCATTAGATCATTCTGTGATAGGTCTAATGCATGGGGGAAGTTTAATAAGTTACAGCAAGAGAATTAAGAACGCCCTTCCTTGTTTATTGACAGACTTCTAGAAAATGCTGAAGCTATCCTAGGATATAGCCAAGACTCCTAAGAATCAATAGCTCATGCCAGGAGGCAATTTCTCAAAGGCTGTAATCAACACCTTAGAAATTTTTTTTGGAACTACTGCCCAAAATATGAATCTCTTTCTCTGGCAGAACTTAAAAAAATATGAAGATATGAAAGATATAGGAAGTCAAAGTCTAGTTTTAATCTGCCATAGTCAGATCATACCTGGAATACTATGCCTGGTTCTGGAGATCATGGTTTGTAAAGGATATTGATAAGTTGGAGAAACTAGAAGAGGGATGACCAAAAGGAGCTCAGGATGATGTCATATGAAATTCAGGTGAAGGAATTGAGTATGCTTCTGCAAGTCTGGGGGGTGTTATAGGAAAAGTTAAAATATATAGTGAGTGTGCAGACTGACAGCAAGGGGAAGAGTTCTGGAATTCTGAGGATAGCAATTGCTGTTGAGGAGAGACTGTTAAGCCTTGGATTATGGCTTTTTCCCTTCTGGGTAGACCTGAGAGGAATTAGCTTGTCCCTGTGAATTTTACTGCTTACTCAATAAATCCATTCTGCTGCTTGAAGTATCCTGTGCCTGCTGGCCTTGTGTCCTGTACTATGACAACTGACAGCTGATTGTGACACTATCACTGGGTCCTGTCAGACTTGCACACAGACCTTTTATTGAGATTACCAAAGGGGTGGTTAGTATTAGTTAAGTATAGTATCTTTGGGTTATATAGTGTAAGAAGAGAGTAGGGAACCACTTGGAAGCAATCTCTCTGTGGAGAGATTTGTAGATCTAGGGAGATGTAGATACTTATTAATAATGTAAGGAATATCGAAATCCCTTCCAACCTATACTTATTGTATTACATACTTCTAATTTATAACCTAGGAGTCTGTGGGTGTGTCATCTCAGGGTCTGGCTCTACCTACTGTTGCAATGGAAGTAATGTTTAGTGCTGTGGATGAGAGAAAGATACAATATATTACAAAGACTGGATTTTACAATGAAATCTCATGAAAGAAGGAAATAGAACTTTGGCTGCCAACGGGGAATGGGACCGGAATCTCTAGTTTAGAAAAGCAGGTGAACAGTTGGGAATATACTTTTTCATGTAACTCTGAACTGAGGAGGAAAGGAGCAGATCTCACTGATCTTATCCGGCTACAATCCCTTGTTGATCTGAAGAGATCCAGAATAACCATCTTTCCTTATAAGTGATGGATACTTTTTCCCCTTGGGGAAGGCAAAAAGACTATCCATCCCAAAGATTTCCTTCAAAAGCTGTATCTGTCTCAGGAAATTACATCAACCTGACTCCACAAAGATCGTAAAGTCTTCTGGGACTTAGGTCCCTAGACCTGAGCTTCAACACTTTGAAGAAACTTTAGGTGGAAAATAGATTAGGGACTTCCTGTTTACCTTTTCCCATACCTATCATTCCAGACCTATAAAGTAATAAATACATCTTTTAACTTACTGAAGAACTAGACATCTTCAATGTACTACACAGATAACCATCAGCCAAGGAAGAGAACAGAAACCAGAGACTGAAGGGGATTTCTTCTTACCTTTCAGTTCTGGACATAGATTAACTTCTCTGGGACAGCTCTGTCTGGGAGGGAAGAGGGTTTCTCTATCTGTTCCCTCCCTCTCAGTTACTTGCCAAACTTTGGTTCCTGATCCCTCACTAGTATAGTGCATAAGCATGATTGGCAAGTCCTCAAGACAGAATCTTCAGAGCTGATGGGGAAAGATTCCAAAGCTGTTGGAGAGACAGTTCGTCCCAGCTGGAGTTGGAGCTGACAGGGAAACCTGGTAGTGGAAAATCTTCTCTCTCTCCTGGACTCCATTGGACAAGCAGACCCTCAATCAAGAGTAAGCAGAAGTTTCCCCAATACCCTTAGGTGGACTAAGGGGAAGATTGAGGAAAATTACTGCCTTTCTCTGGACCTCAGCAAACCTCCATCTGGATATCAACAACTGCCTGTCAAGGACTCTTATTTATGCAAGATCTCTGTTGCATAAAATCTTTAGGATTTTAGTGTAGGAAAATAGGATTATTATTTAGGAATTTACATTAAGGGTTTAAGGTTTAAGATTTCTTTCCCCCTCTCCCTCCTTTCCCTAACCTCTCCTCTCTATTAAATAAAACCAAATATTTATATGTTAATCCTTCTGTGTTGCTTCCCTAGAAAACTCTTCTAATTAATACTAGTATTTCAGTTGGCTGAGCCAAGTAGACTGTATAACTTAATTTTTATGTATTTTCAACTATCTAGATGAGATTTCATTAGAGATAAGGCAGTTAGTTGGAACATTCTAAAGTCCTTCTGAGAGCGGTATAGTCCAGAGGGGGAGGCCAGTGGAATTCTAAGACTCTGGGAAAGCTGTGGGGCATTTAAAGACATTAAAGAGCTATTACCACATGCTCTTGGTGGCCATATTTGGCAGCCATTTTGAAAATTTTTTTTTGTCAAATTGTAACTTTTTGTAATTGTTTCTTAAGAACTGTTCAAAGTGAATCATAATAGTACAAATACACTTGTTAATACTGTATTATTGTTTAATGTATACATGTCTGGAGACATGTTAGTTACTGTGTTAATGATGTTTTGGAAGTGCATTCTGTATATTCCTTATATTGTATTTGTATTGTTTCCTAATATTTGTTTAATTGTGCTAGAATATGACTGGATGAAACCAGTAATGGATGTAAAAGTTAAAACTGTTGTGGCACATTTCCCCCTAGGTCTTATATGTTTGTATGTCATGTATAAGTCTCGACTGGCATTCTTTTACACTGGCAAATGTTTAAGGGCTAAGGTCATCTGGGCAACTAAGGATTTGGAACTTAAAATGATGGTACACCATATGAGATGTCAACTTGATTTAATGGAATTATATATAAAAGAAAATATGATTGTAAACAAGGAACATGAATGTGGGAATAATGGGGAATTGAAACAACTTAATAGATTACAACAAGAGGAGGCTAGGGGGATGGCTACCCTATGTCCACTTAGGCATCTCCCTGTAGTTTCCAAAGATGAAATATTCCAAGTAAAAACCCACAAAAGATTCACCCTTGAGAACTTGGAATCGATTAAAAGGTGCACTCCTACCTTTACAGAAGAACCCAATCGAGTTATTAAGGAAATGAAAAGGGCATTAGATTTGTTTAACCCTGACTATGATGATTTTGCATTGCTAATGAAGGAATTATTAACTAAAAAGGAACATAACAAGTTTATAGAGGAGACAAGATCAGACCCTCTATTGGTATCCTGGCCAAAACAATATGATATGGATATGAATAACAAACATAGATAAGATAAATTGTAGGAATGTAGGGAAGCTATAATTGAGATTATGGGTCGGTATACTAAAAGACTGAATGCCTGGTCAAAATTTGAGGCAATTAAGCAAAAGATCACAGAAACACCTATGGCCTTCCTCGAAAGAATTACTGAAGCGGCTGAAACATTCCTTAGCATGGATGTACTCGAGGAAGGGACCATTGCTCACATTAAAAGGATCTTTGTCAAAAATGCAGGTCCCAACATCAAACTAGCCTTCCCAAATCAGGTTACTGGCCTGATAGATTACTATCTTGGCTTCCAACAGCTACAAAACAGTTATTCTAGTTCTAAACAGTTAACTTAGTTAGCTGAGCCAGGTAGATCAAATATTGATTTGGGCAAGTCTAAAAAGGGATTTTTAGTATAAACGGGGTGTCAGTGGGTTAGCTGGCAGTTAGCAGCTTTAGAATTCTATTGACCTGTCTGTCAAAGGCAGAAGGTTCTACTTAGCTTGTTACAGTGGGCAGCTGTCCAACGTGCTGAAGTCCACCAATGTGGTTGATTGACACCTCAGTGTTAAAGGGTCACTTCTGTTCAAGTGTTAAAACCAAGTAACATCTTTGGTTGAAAATTTTTTCTCTTTTCAAAGTGGCAGCTAATTTCACTTAACCTATTGTACATACATTGCTATTTCCCCATTATTCCTGTGTTACTACAACCACATACAGAGAATAATGGAAATGATTTACAAGTGTGTGTTATGGATACCCTATTTAATATTTGCTATGGTTCCGGATTGGTGTTATCTTTTATTGGATTGGAATATGTGAAAACCTTTTATGGAGCTAACTATGAGGCAAGTTTGCTCTTATTTCCCAGTTACATTACTGATCAAAGCTGTTATTAAATGGATGTTGAGAGATTCTGAGTAAAAGCAGATGATGGTAATGATGCAATTAAAGACAGATTTAATGCATTAGTGTTTTTAAGAAAATTTGGTTAATGGTAAAATTAATGGTTGTGCTTTAATGAATATAACTGATTGGTGGTGCAAATGGTGAGGGAAGTGAAGTGAAGGCTAAAGTACCAAGTAGGCTAGAAAAGGAAAATGAGGAATTGAATAAAAATCTTGCTTTGTTTCCATTGTTTCCATTTCTTCTGATGGGGTAGTACATCTAAAACCCCATAAGCAATTTTCTGTAGCAGAATTAGATGCCAAAAATCATAGAACTCCCAGATTTTTTGATGATCCAAACAAGGTCATCTGAGAATTTAAAAGAGCAGTCAGAATATACTATCCGGATTATGCTGATTTTTTTCTCCTGATGGAGGAATTACTAACAAAGCATGAGAGAAATCAGTTCATAGAAACAATCCTCCATTAACCCCATGGCCAGAACACTATGAGGAAATAGACCTGAACTCAGTGCATAATTATAGAATTTTGAAGCAGACTAGATCGATTATTGATCATGGAAAGAAATTCCCGTAGACCAGATGCATGGTCTATATATGAAAAAGTTAAATAAAATTTTGATGAGACTCCAGCTAGTGTTTTGGATTGCTTAACTGAGGCTGCTGGGTTAAAACTGGGATTGGATGTGTTGGCAAAGAAAATCATTGCCCACATCAAAAGGCTATTTGTCAACAATGCCTGTGCAGCTGTAAAGAAATTTTTTAAATCAAATTGTGTGGACTGGAAATTGATGAGTCTAGAGGAGCTAAAAAGAAAGGCTACTGTAGCAAAGGAAAATAAAGGTTGCAAGGAATGATGGACAGGGGCTTGAGATCAGAATCTTCCCGAGCCTGGTTGGGTCAGAATTCCTAGGGACAGTTGATTAACTGTCACTCTGGACCTGAGAGAGAAAGGAGATAGGAGTATGTAGGAATCATCTTGAAACCCATCCATAAAGCTACTGGCCTTTTTAATATCTACTGGCTGTAGTGTGGAGTCATTCTTCAGTCTTCTGCTGGACAGTGATTAAAGAGTGGAATATCTACTTGGAAGAGACCATCTGTTGACATTACACCTGGGATTCCTGTTTCTGGCTCACCAAGGACCCTTTGCGAGATACTGATCCTCTGTTGGACTTGCCTTTAGATAACTTAGGATTTAGTCTAGTATAAGTCAAATATTGATTAGTTAGTGGGTAAAAGAATTCAGATTTCACCCTTTCCCATTTCCCTTTACTTTATCCCTTCTATGTTAAATACAATATTTATGTTTTTCCCTCTGTATTATTTTCCTTCCCTCTATCCAAATTATATCTACTTTTAGTAGTTGGCAGAGCTAGCTAGGTTTAAGAAATTTAAGGAAATTTAAGTTTTATTTATAGAAAAAAAAACAGTTTCTATAGGGAAGTCAGTTAAGGTTGGAATATTCTATCTCCACTCTGAGAGTGGTACATTCCAAGGGTGGGGGCCAGCAGAATTCTAAGACTCCAGCTAAGCGGGTAGAGGTATTTAGCTACATGGTATAGGCGGCCATATTGGTGGCTACATTGTAAATTTTTTTTCTTTCAAGTTTTTCCCTTTTAGTAATTGTTTGTAAAAATTATTCACAGTAGATTGTAACAACTCAAATTCACTTGGATATACTTTATTATCCTTAAATGTAAACCTGTCTGGAGACATGGTAATGGATGTTTTGATGGTACTGTGGGAATGCATTTTGCATATCCCATACATTATGTTTGTTTTGTTCCCTAATTTTTGTTATGTAGGATTATAGATGGATGAAACCTTTTATGGATATCACAATGCGAACCGTCCTGTCTCATGTCCCCATAGTTTGTATCTGTCTTTGTAACTTGTAAAAGTGTAGACTGGCATTCTTTATCATTGGTAAATGCTTTAAAGTGATTATGTTTTGGTTAACAAAGGATTCAGAGCTCAAACTAATGGTGACACATATGAAAAAACAACTGGATCAAATGGAACTACTTATAAAAGATAAATTTATAAACAATGAATATGAGTGTGGGGAAAATGTAAACACTGGTGCAAAGGAAAATCTAAGCAGGTTACAACAAGAAGAGACTAGAGGGATGATAACTATTTCCTCTAAGATCTTCCTGTAGTCTCAAAGAATGAAATATTCCAGGTCAAGACACACAAAAAATTGACCCCAGAGGACTAAGAGTTCATAAAGAACCCTAGCCTTTGTGGACGAACCCAATCATGTAATTAAAGAGATGACAAGGGCTATAGACATATTTGACCCTGATTATAACGATTTTTCACTATTAATGAAGGAACTATTAACAATAAGGGAACATAATAAATTTATAGAGGAAACAAGAGCAGACCCTCTATTAGAACCCTGGCCAGAAAGATATGACATGGACATGAATGATAGAGCTCAATATGATATAATGAAGGAATGTAGGCAAGCAATTTTGGAGGTCATGGGTCAGTATACCAAAAGACCAAATGCTTGGTCAGAATTTGAAGGAATAAAGCAAAAGCCCGCAGAAACACCAACATCATTTTTAGATCGTATCACTGAGGCTGCTGAGACATATCTTACTACCTTGAAGAGGGGATGATTTCCCATATAAAAAGGGTCTACTATCTATGTTTATGCTGCTGATAAAGAAAAGTGTAATGAGGATAAGGATACAATCATTGAAGACTTAAGGAGACAATTAAAAAAGGTCAATGGTTGAGCAATAGAAGAGGTGAAAGCGGTTGCAGCACTAAGATCAGTGCAACCTAGGAATCAATATGTACCTAGGGAAAGGAGAAATGGAGCTCAGAGATGTTTTCTCTGCAATCATGTCACACATTTTGTGAGAGACTGTCAGTACAAAGGACAATTCTCAAGACAGCTAAATAGGAGGGGATAAAGTACTCATCTTTAATATATGAAAAGCTATAATATGGTAGAGTCTTGCTAGGCTGGGGAGTAGGGAAGAATTAGGAACAATGGGTAGAAGCTACAAGAAGGCTGATTTCAGCCTGACAATAAGGAAAATTTCCAAACAATCAGAATTGTCCAAAAGTAGAATGGGCTGCCCCAGGTGGCGGGTTCTTCTCCATCAGAGATCTTCAAGCAAAGGCTAGCTAGCCACTTGTCAGGAATACTGTAAAGCAGACTTCTGTCCAGTATGGGTTGGCTCAGAAGACCTCTAAGAGTCCTTCTAATTCAGGTTCTTTAAGTAGTCCTTCTATTTCTACAGAGGGAAGGGCAGTCAAAGGGATCTCTTGCTTGCTTATTTTCATGGTATGACCTGAATCAACTTCTTTCCCCTCCTTCCTGCTTCCTCCCCAACCATTTGCAAACAACTCTCTCTAGTCTAGAAGTTCTACATATAAAAAAGTAGAGTCCCCTAATACCTAGGGGGCTTCCTCCTAGAAAGAAACCTTCCTATTCTCACAGATTCCATTTATCACCAGTGCATCTGGGAGAGGACTGTACAACAAAGGGAAGGAGAAAGTCTGAAGGGTCAGGTGAATAATGACTTTAATGTGGTCTATGTCCATAGAGTGGATAGGCAGAAGGTCTTGGGCAGGCACAGCTGCTTCCAAGTGAGCCTCCTTTAACTTGCACCCTCAGAGTAACCTCCAGTAATGATATTTTGGCTGAGAGCAGCAACCTGGGGGCAGAAGGGACAGAACCTCGTGCTTCCCATACCAACTTGACTACTGAGTGTACCCAGAATAGCATGTATGATGCTATTCCCTAGTACCATTCATCTATCACAAAGAGTAGATAGATTATCTGAGGCTTCCAACAAAAGTCAGAAAACATTTCAACAATCAATTAGGTTTAAAAGCAAGCCTCTCCTGCAAAACCAGAAATAACTTGCCTTTCTTTTAAGGGATGAATAAGTACAGTTGGCCAATAACCTGAAAGGAGTTCTCTCGGGAACAGTGAGTTTTTTGTTTCCTACCCCTGCCATGGTTTTGGCACTCACATTCCATGGTTTCCCTATTAGGTGTCCAGGGAATTAAGAAAAACCCAAGGTCTTGTCTCTCCAAATATAAGATGATAAATCCTATGCAGACCTTTCCCATCAGAGAGGACCGAGTAAGACACATAGAGACACACAAGTTCAAGTGGGACCAAGGAGCTAACATCCAGCTCTTTGTGATTACTCTTGATCTAAGAGAAACCAGTCAAAGGTGCTGTTCTTGAAACCCAAGAATTCTGCACTATTTGTAGAGGGAAAAGACACAGCTTAGAGGCAAAGGGGTGGCAAGAAATGACATAAAAAGGGGGGACGCCACCTGTATGTCTGAGAAACACACAGAACAAGATGTCAATTAACAGATTATGCCAAAGGAGCTTCCTAATGGAGCACACAAGATGGAGCAAAGTTTGCTACATCATATCCTTTTCAAACTAAGTCATTTCTGCTTTTGTCCTGCGCAGTCACTCTGAGGCACGGGTCAGTCTCTGACCAGATAATAGAGCCGCTGAGAGTTGCACTAGCTGCTTGTTCTTGGCTGGCACCAACACGAAGAGAACAGTATTGCCATTGGCTCTAGGAGTCTTGGCTAAAATAACTGTAGTCTCCTGAGGACACTGTTTCTTCCCGAACATACTGCTGCTTTGGAAAGCGTCCTAGGATCGGCACAGCTCCTGGTATACTGTGGGGGAGGTGGAGAGAAGTAGGAGTAGAAGGAAAGAGAAGAGGAAAGGAGACAGGGGTGTCAGAATCTCTGCAAAGCCTGGACTCCCAACCTCCCTAAATTGGTTCATATCTGAGCTACTTTCCTAGAATGTGGTCAGGTCAGATACTGTGGGGTGTAGTGGCAAAGATGTTGGATTTTGGGGTCACAAAGCCAGAGTTTGAATCCGAGCTTTGTTACTTATCATTTGTGTGACTCCTCTCTGGGTCTTAATTTCTTCATCTGCAAAATAAGGAAGTTGGACTGAGTGAACTCTAAGAATCTTTCCTGCTCAGAAGTCTTGATTACTAGCAAGTTATATGGTAGTACATTTGAGGTGCTGCTAGCAATACTGAGCAGAATGTCATAAACCAAACAAGTTGTCTTGGGAGAACTTAACTCATAATCAACAATGCTTAAAAAATTAACTGAGCAAAATCAAGGAAGACCTATTACATCCTCTATGAAATGTGTTTATCAAAAGTGAAGAAGTTTACCTTTTGGAAGAGGAGTAGGAGAGAAAATAGATTTTTGTTAATTGAAAAAAATTAAATAATTAGCAAGTGATTCTGAGGACCAGCATTGAGAGAGATCAAGCTCAGGCAATCAGTCCTTTCTGGCTCTTAAAATAGGAGGATTGTATGATGGCCAGCCACTGCCTTACAACATATCACATCCTAGAAACCCTCTGGCTAAACAGGAGCTGTCATTTTTCCTCCATGTAAATTAACCAACTTCTTAATGTCATGGGTTTAATGATAGAAGGAACCTTAGATATGACCTAGTTCAACCCCTTTAATTTTGCAGATGGAAATGAAGGCTCTGAGAACTGACTTGCACAACATCACACAGATAGTTAAGTAGGAGAACTAGGATTTGAATCTAGTTCTTTCAAATTTAGGGCTCTTTCCAAGATGTATATGGTCCTCAGCTATGGGCAAATCCTTCAGTAGGAGGCACATTGGGGAGTTCTTTCCAAAATTTCATAGGGGACTCCAAGATGCTACCATAATTCTATGTCAGGGCTCTTGAAAGAACAAACCAGATGTCTGTTTAGGAGAAGTGGTGGAACTTGGGACAGGTAGGTAGCACAGTAGATAGAGCACCAGTCAAGAGGACCTGGGTTCAAATTTGACCCCACATACTTGTAGATTCTAGGCAAGTCACTTAACCCCGACTGCCTAATCCTTGCCACTCTTCTATCTTAGAACTGATACTAAGACAGAAGGTAAGGGTTTGGAGTGGGGATGAGGGGGAAGAAAGAAAGAAAAGTGGTGGAACCAAGTACTGGTAGAATGAGCTGTTTTGTTGTCCCTCCCATTTGTCTTACTAACCCACACCCATAATGAAAAATAAAGCTCACTTACTGATTCCTGTGCTTGAAGCCACTGATGTGCGCCTGGTACTGCTCTATGGAATTCAGTATGATTTTGCATGTGTTGCAGGGGTAGCCCCACCCAGCTGAAATAGACAGCAATATTAAACTATATTGTGATTCCAAACTTTGGGCCCGTGGCAGAAATAAGTATGGTAGTTCAAAAATGGTAAAGATCAGTTAAAGACTTTTGAGTAATGAGCACAATAAATGATACCCACAGTCCCTTTACATTTTTAAGCCCCAATTCCCACCAAGCTCTTAGCCCCAAACATTTTATAGCTCTGACTGATAAGGAGAGCAGGACCAAGCCAGATACTAACTAACTTTGTCATAGTTTCACAGAAATCATGGGATGTCAGGGGTATTTTGGACTATTCCAATCTCTCCATGTGACAGATGGGACAACTAAGTATCAGAGTTTAAATCATCTGCCCAATGTTACATGGCTTAGGATCTTAAGCAGGATCCAAACCAAAGTTTCTGACAGTGAATTTAGTGCTCTTTCTACTCAAAGGAAAGCCTTTTTTTCTTTAAGAGTTGGGTTTAGCAGCAGCTCAGTGGATAGTGAGCCAGGCCTGGAGACCAGAGGTCCTGGATTCAAATTAGACCTCATATGCTTCCTAGCTGTGTGATCCTGGGCAAGTCACTTAAACCCCATTGCCTTGCCCTTACTGTTTTTTTTTAACTTAGAATCAATTCTTAATATTGATTCTAAGACAGAAGGTAAGGGTTTAAAAAAAAAAAGTCAGCTTTAGGCTCTCATAATATGTACCATCCTAAGTGTCCTAGATGGTGGTACTCTTTGATCAAATTAATCTCTGGAAGGTTCTAGTCTCCTTGGGCTTGTAATAACAGTAATTAATATAGATCATTATTCTGACAACCCAATTTATCTTGTAGCCAGGCTAGCTCCAGATTTAGAGTGGTCTTTATTAAGAAGCCAAACACCTAGGGAATTTAGTCCAGGATTTACCACCGACTTCCTGTGTAACCATAAACCAATCCCTTTTTTGGCTTCAGCAAACAAGGGGGGTTGCATTAATTAATAGATTTTAAAAGGTCCTTTCCAGTTTTTACAAAGTTCTTTCTAGTGCTGAGATTCCATGTTCTATGTGCTGAGGACCCTTCTGGCTCTGTAAGATCTGGTCTAATGAAGGTTCTGATATTCCATGTTCTGTGTCTTCCTACTCTGACAATCTGTATTCTAAACATTGCATGGTTTTGTGAACTGTGTAGCACCTGGTCCTCTTTATTACTTCACATTGTCTCATACAATATTGCCATCTCAAAGAGTTATGTAACAGTGGCAGGTATTTTTAAGACATTTATTGAAAGAACATTGAATTAGGAATCATGAGACCCCATTTTATGTCTAGATATGTAGAAAATTAATGCCTTCCACTAAAACATTTTGCCCAGAGTTTTATACTGCCTTTGAGATAAAGTACAATCTATATGTACCAAGAGGTAAACTGTTATCCTCAGATACCAAATTCTTTTAGTCTAAGACCAGTATAAATAGGTCATTTTCTAGAAGGATTGAGCATCATTAACAGCAAAACTTGGGACCATTGGCATTCCTAGAAGATTATAAATAAAGGGGAGGAGGGAATATTCCACCCCTTCTCAAAGAAGTTGGCTCTATTTTGTACATTATTGGTGTATGTGCCGCAAGAGACAGTGAAAAAAAAAATGGGGCTAGTTTTCAAAAGCCTGGATATATAAGTGCTGTATCTAATCTACTAAATATTATCTAATGCTCTAGAGGCAAAGCTTCTCTCTGGGATCCCTCCCAAGAGAAGCAGCTCGTAAATGCTGCTACAATCAAGGCCATTCCTGACAGATTACTGGCATGCCCAACCTTCAGGCATGACACAGATAGGTGGAAACCTTTTCAGAGACCAAATATAGGCCTATGAGACCTTGGGAAAGACACCTAACCTTCCTAACCATTAAAACAGATGTAATCCTAACTGTCCCTAGGGATTCAATTCATACAAAATCTAGATAGTCTCTGAAGGACTGAAGATGTTGTAGTGGAGAAGGGGCTGGTTCCAAAACTTGGCTCACTGGTTGTTTATCCTTCATTTTCAAAGAGAACTGATGATGACATCATGAAAGTAATGTCTTGACTTGCATGTGAATTAGATTTAAGTGAGGTAGGGTTGCACAAAGTCATCAGGATCACTCTCTCTTCTCTTATGGCAAGACAAAAGTCATGGTCCAGGGTATAGCAGTTAACATGGTATCTTTGATATTTCACTCGGCTTTAAGAGTACCACAGTGCCTGCTTTAGCTGCCTCCATGCCTGTTGGAACAAACTGTTGTCATCCACCCCTTCCCAGTGAAGGGAAGTCTTGATGGGCTTGGGGAAGACACTCCCCTAATTCACTGGTAGGATTGAGACCTGTAAGTTACCCCTAACCTGGCTTAGACCATCTGCAGAGACAGTTTTACCAGAGTGTGGCTGCTATATATGCCTGGCTCATTCACTACGTGTGTGTAAGATCTTAGACTGCTTCAGGTCTCAGTGGGTTGGGCTAGAGAGTTTTTAAAGTCCATCTAGCCTTATGTCTATGATTTTATTCTGAATGTTAAAGAAAGAGAAAATTCCAAATCCACATAGTCCCTATTTTCATTTATTTAGAAGGGTGAGGTAGGAGACTGACTGGCCAGGGATTGGGGAGTGGTGGGATGGGCCTGAAAGGGAAAGCTCCTGGATCCTGAGGACATACTGTGGCACTAGTGTGAGGACAGCATGAAGCCCACCTTTTCTTCATCCACAAACTCCAGATATCAAAAGCCAAAGCAAACAAGCTTCAGGGGAAAGGCAGTGTCATATAGTGTCAAGAACAGAGAATTAGGAGTCTTAAGACTAAAATTAAAATCCTGCTTCTAGCATTCATTGGTTTGGGTTTGTCCTTTTCTTGTCAGATTCCATTTTCTCATTTTTTAAATGGGTCCTTCCCCGCCTCTCTCACAGGCCTGTTGGATGAATTAAAAAAAAAAAAAGCCTTTGTATACTAAAGAGTGCTGTATAAATGTATGCAGTAATGTTTACTATTATTTATGTGGGGGACTTGTATGATGAAGTCAAAAGAATCAAACTCTGAGTAACCCAAAGCGCAAGCTAAATGGTAAGTTAAGCAGACTACCTTCTATCACCAATGATGACTTACATATGAGAAAGACTATAAAAGACACTGCCAAGGACACATGACTGGGAAAGAAGGCAGGTGTTTATGTGTTAAGAGGGAGATATAAAAGAGATGGACAACATGGATCCTAAATTGGTAGCGGAATAGTATTCAAAGAACCAGAGGAAACCTCTACACTATGCTGGATATTTTACAGAAATTAATGGAAATAACTTTTAAAAAGGATGCAAAGACATGGATGAGTTGAGATCTATAATATCATAGGAAATACTCATACCATTGCAATTACAGAGCTACTGAAGTCCTTAAGTACAAAGCAATTCTAATGGTATTTGGTAGCAAAGAAAAGGAAAAGGGCTGAAGATTTTCTGAAAGCAATTGATACAGATCCTTGGTCTTGGATGACTTTACTGAAGACCACAAAATTTGGAAAAAATCAAGATGAAGTTGAAGAAGTACTGAGAGTGAACAAATAGAATAAATGGCCAGAGGCTTTATGAGCAATGTCCATCACTTAATATCGATGCTAATTGTAAAGTAAAAATGGGACAGGTGGTCCCTGGCCATTTCTCCTTTCTTTTTTGCAAGGCAAGATTTTAGGGCCCTGAAGGGTTAGCTAAAGTTTTGCTGGAATTCTGAAAAAAGGCATACTTCCTTTAGGAAAAAGGCAGGGCTTTCTCTTCTATCCATAAGTTCATGATTGTTCAGTGATCTGGTGTAAAATAAGAACACAAAAGACTAAAGAAAGAGTACTCATTATTCAACCAAAATTGCTAGAAAAAATTGGATAGCAATTCAGGCAAAAATGGGTTTAGAGGGGCAGCTGGGTAGCTCAGTGGATTGAGAGCCAGGTCTAGAGACAGGAGGTCCTAGGTTCAAATCTGGCCTCAGACACTTCCTAGCTGTGTGACCCTTGGCAAG
Organism: Monodelphis domestica; assembly: GCF_027887165.1. Lineage (NCBI taxonomy): Eukaryota > Metazoa > Chordata > Mammalia > Didelphimorphia > Didelphidae > Monodelphis > Monodelphis domestica. The sequence goes on along the minus strand of NC_077227.1, from coordinate 389,510,950 downwards.
TCACGTGAGCCCCATGGCCTAGCCCTCACCACTCTTCTGCCTTGATTCCAAGGCAGAAGGAAAGGGTTTAAAAAAAATGGGTTTAGACAAAAATCTAACATATACTATCACATTTACTATAAATTCCAAGTGAATAAACAATCTAAACCTAAAAATCTAAAATCTAAAATCTAAATCTAAAAAAAAGTCATACTAAACAAATTAGAAGAGAATGGAAAATTATATGTTCTGCAAGTTTGGGAAAAGGAATACTTATTAACCAGAATTGCAGTGAAATCTTATCTGTGTGACCTTGGGACTTAACCTCTCCATCTCAGTTTTTTTATTTGCAAAATGAAAGGTATTGAATTAGATGGTCTTTAGGTCTGGACCCTTCCAACTCTAAGCCTAAAATCCTGATTTGATAAAAGCCATTCAACTAAAATTTATAGAGAATTAACACAAATCTAAAACATCAGGAGCCATTCCCTAATAACTAAAAGATATGAACAAACAGTTTTTCCTAGGAGAAACAGAAATTAACAATCAACATGTGAAAATGTTTGAAATCACTAATAACAGAAAAGCAAAGTAAAACAACTTGGTGATATAATTTTACATCCAAATTGACATAGAAAATAAAAAATTCCATGTTGGTGGGGTATTCTGAAAGAACTAACTCACTGATGAAGATGTAAATTGGTCCAACTGTTTCAGAGAACAATATAGAACTGTATAAGAAAAGATGAAAATATTTTCATACCTTTAACCCAGCTATCCCACTACTAGAAGCTGGCTGACAGGAAGGAAAGTCCTATCATATAAGAGAATTTGTTTCATCACTATATGTAAGGATCAAAAAGTTGCAAATAAATATTTGGCCAGCAAATTGAAAATGGCCAAGTAGGCTGCTGTTATATATCATTGTAACATTTTCTTCTTGGATAGGTTGTGAATTTCTGTCTGCTGTATTAAATAAAAATTTATTAATAAAGAAGTGAAAATGTTAAATCTTTAAAAACTATCATTCCTAGTGGGAAAAAAAGGCTAATTTGCTTATGCTAGCAATTCTGTGTTCAAGAAGATGTGTCCTGAAGGGGGAGGACCAAAAATGAAGTATGAAGTCTAAAACTGTTTCATTTCTTCCCTACCCAACCTGGCTCTCTGTACACATCAGCCCGCTGCTTGGGAAGGCCTCTTGGTTTGTGATTAGAACTTGGGCCTGGAACCTTGCTTTAGTATCAGCTCAGTCAGCAGCAATGTAGTGGGAAGAGCACTGGAACAGGAGTCAGAAGACTCAGATTCAAATCTTGTCCTTCTTTATGAGCCTCATTTAACTTCTCTATGAAAATTCTAAATCCTATAGACTGACATTTCTTATGTGTCTCAGAACAACAGTAATTTTTCTCTAGGCAAGGAAGGGTAGTGTAAAAAATAGACTCGAATACAGGACTACAATCCCCATGAGCCTTTGCTCCACTTCCCCAGAATGCCTTGTAATCTCACCTGGGCCGAGATCGAGAAGGGATTAAAACTGAGGAAAAGGCTTTTGAGGGTCTTTTGGACTTCCGTTTTGGAGCAGAGGGTCTCTTCCATGATGTGAGGTTATTTTGTCTAGGCCTCTGGCCTAGACACATGTTTCTTACTTGTATATTCTTAATCTTTAACCTTTAATAAACCTCTAAAAAATATAATACTCCTTGCAGAGAGAAACTAATTTCTACCTGCCTCAGTCTCCCCATCTCCCCTAAATTTTAATCTTTACAGTAGGGAATGAAGGTTTACTAGGTGGGAATGTATGCAGGTAGAAAGAAAATGAAGCCAAAGTCTTCAGTAGTCTAATGGGTCTTTCATCTGCCTGCGGTTTTCACTACTACCAGCAGGGAGGGTGGAGATGAAAGGATCTGATCTTGGTCAGAGAAAATAACAGAAAGGACAGTATTAGATTCAGTCTCTGAAATCTCTAGACTGCTACTTCAGGACCACAGCAAAGGAAGATGGCGGAAATAGATCTCTAAAACAGTCTCATGAATTGGGAGGAGGGATTGTTTTTGAGAAAGCTGAGGAGGAATATTAGTCCTGAAGCATCTTGAGCATAAGCAATGAGAAAAATATGAGGCTTGGACATTAAATAGCAGACCTCACTCAAACCACCCGACAGGGGTTGAACTTACCCTAGAATGCCTGGGATTCTGAGGGTCACAGAAGAGCTATGATACAGAATGTTGTGAGTCAGAAGAGACAACTCTTAGTGTCTCTACTATGTAAACACATTTTTGCCTCCAACCTGAAATATGACTGGCAGGCCACAAAAGACAACCTGTTAGCAGGTTCAATTCCTTTATCTAGATGACTTCTGCTATTAGACTACATGGTTTAAGTAGTCTGCCTAGGAAATTATTTGAGAATGGCATTTTTCAAGGAGGAACAACAAGAGTAAAGAAGGCAGAGAGGAGGTGCAAACACTACCTTGGGAAAAGTGGAGTTGGCAAATATGGGTGCCAAAAAATAGGTTGCTAAAGCTGATCCTCTAGTTAGGTTTTAGAGAGCAAACATTATGTTTTATTGAAACAAGCATAAAAAGAAATAATAAACTGGAGGAATTGCATGTGAATTGGAACGACCTCCAGGAATTGATGCAGAGTGAAAAGAGCAGAACCAGAAGAACCTTATACACAGAGATGGATACACTGTGGCACAATCAAACGTAATGGACTTCTCTACTAGCAGCAATGCTAGTATTCTAGCATTTCTAGGACAATTCTGAGGAATTTATGAGAAAGAACACTATCCACATCCAGAGGAAGAACTGTGGGAGCAGAAATACAGAAGAAAAACAGCTGCTTAATCACATGGGTCGATGGGGATATGACTGGGGATGTAGACTAAGCAATCACTCTAGTGCAAACATCAATAATATGGAAATAGGTCTTGATTAATGACACATGTAAAACCCAGTGGAATTGCTAAGGGAGGGGTGTGGGAGGAGGGGAGGAAAAGAACATGAATAATGTAACCATGGAAAAATATTTTAAATAAACTAATTAAATAAAAATGTTCAAATAAAAATAAAAAAGAAGAAAAAAAGAAACAGAAGCATAATTATTGGAATTTCTGACCACTGTTGAGATTATATAGGGGATCTCTACTCAGGCATGGAGTAAACATTCTCTGATGTCTCTTTAAGCTCTGGGGCTACAGGATTCTCTTCTGGATATGTTCTGGTTTGTCAACATCCTTCTTAAAGAAAACTGGCTCCCAGAAAAAATCCAAAGAGGATCCTAGGATTTACAACTAGAAAGAACCTTAGAAATCAACTGGTCTAAGACTGCTTATTTTGCAGATGAGGAAACTGAGGTAAGTTAAAGTAACTCACCCAATATAACCCACGAAGGGGAGTAAGAAAACTGAAATTCAAATTTAAGTTCGCTGACTCCAAATTGTACTAGTGGGGAATCAAAATTAAAAAAATAAAATAAAATAAAATCCAAAAGGCTTTACAATACTACCCTAAGGCCTGGCCTAAATCCTGAGATAAGATTTTCTCACCTTCTGAAGCCGTTACAGGGGAGTCCTTGCTCTTGCCATAATGAGCCATCAGTTTGACTTTGGTTTCCTGTTTTTTGTGCTTCTTGCCAACATAGTGCTGCTTGGCCATGGAGGGGTTGTTGAAAGTGGCATGGCAGAGGCTGCAGAACTTATCTGGATCAGATGTATCACTACTGTCTTCACTGAAGCCAGGGGCATTCATGGGGAGTTTTGATGGAACTATACATAAAGAAAGACAATTAAAAGTCTCAGAGGTTAGTAGATTTTATATAAACCAAGACAAAAGGAAATAAATGGTAGAACAACTGATCTGGGAATGCCTGTGCAAAAAGAGTGTTTCTTCTCACTGGAGGAGGAAGAATGAAAGGAATGGTGGGATTTGCCAAAAGTGTAAGGGAGCAATAATGATTAAGGTCCTCAGTGCTGGAGTAGAGTTTAACAAGGTAGACACAGACTGAACTTGGGGCTCTAATAGTCTGAAAAATCTTTGAATTTCCCACCTTTATTTATCAGTATCCAATTCAGTCCTCTAATTGTGGGTATCTACAGAGGTTCTGCCCTTGGCTTTCTTGTCTTCGCTCTATACTCCTTACTTGGTGATTAGTTCCTATGGATTAAATTAGCTCTCTGCGGATGGCTCTTAGATCCAAATCCTAGACCTAAGGTTCAAGCCCTTGGATCTAGGTCTAGCCCTAAATCTTTTCCTAAATTCTAGAATTGCATCACCAATTATTTAAAAATGGATGTTCTATAGGTATCTCAAAACCTAACATTTCTAAAACAGAACTTATGAACTTTCACTCCAAACACAACCACTTCCAAACTTCCTTATTTCTATAGAGAATACTATTAACCTTACAAGTCACCAAGATTCATAACCTTCCATCATCCTTGATTCTTAACCTCCTCTGCTCCCATGCCCCATATCTAATCTCTTACAAAGTCTTTTGCCAATTACTCTTCCAGAGTATTTTTTAACATACATTCCCTTTTCTCTACTCACAATCACCTCACAACCTGATTACTTTAATGACTTCCTAATTGGTTTCTCTGCCTACATTCTCTCCCCTTTCCAATTCCTATTCCAGATAACTGCCAAAGTGATATTCCTAAAACACAAGTCCGACAATGAAACTCTAGATGTTTCCACTTGCCTCTAGAATCAAATATATAAACTCCTTCGCTTGGCATTTAAAGTCTTTTACATTATGGCTCCAGCCTACTTTATCAGACTTTAAACATTATTCACTTTATGTACACATTATAATCCAGCCAAACTAGCCTACTTGCTGCCCTGTACTCATAACATTCCATCTGTCCTCTCTGTTCCTTGGTGTCCACATGCCTGACATACTGTCTCCTCCTTCTGCCTCTTAAAGTCCATAACCTTTTTCAAAATTTAATTCAAGTACTCCTTCCTATATGAGAACTTTTCTGATGCCTCCAGGTATCTATCTCTCCTTCTGAAATTATTTTGTGAGTTGCATCACCTTCTAAAATGTCTATGTAGGTAAAGTAATCTGCCTAATATCAGAGGTAAGAGTACCAGTTGGAACTTCAAAGCAGATCACAGCTCTAAGCCCCATGCTGTTTTTCACATTCTATATAATACTACCTCTGATGTTTTGGCCTGGATTTGAGGTTGACTACCTTTTCTGAAACTGTCCTGGGGCAATGTAAAGATGCAACTCCTTGAGGTTAGGGATTACTCTAATTTTATTTTTTAATCTCTATCACCTACAGTGTTCTGAATAGTCGGCTTCATATGAATGCTTGTGAATGAAGTGATGGCCTGACAAATGCAAAAATACTGTGGTAATATGTGTCTTTATAACACTTCTCTCCCTTGAAAACCCAAAACAATGGATATAGAAACCTTTCAAAAGATGAGAGAAGTGGGATCATTACTGTTATACATCCTCATAACATCCCAGTTATACTGTCCAGAGGCCAATTTATAGGTAAATGATGGATCAACATTTATTTATAGTTTACAAGAGAGAGCGAAGGAAAAAATCATTTATATAGTATCTACTATGAACCAGGTACTGGGCTTTAAAAAAACACCACCACTTTACCTCTTGTCTTAGAATGGATACCACTTATTAGTTCCAAGGCAGAACAAAGGGCTAGACAACTGAAGTTAAGTGATTTGCCCAGGGTCACCCAGCTAGAAGTGTCTGAGGTCCCATTTGAACCTAGATCCTCCCATCTCTGGGCTTGGCTCTCTATCCACTGAATCATCTCCCCCCTGCTCCTCTTAAAAATTTTTTTTTTCATTATGCTTTTTCAAATAACAAATATCTCATTTGATCCTCACAACAACTCCGCGAGACTGGTGATATTATTATCCCTATTTTACAGTTGAGAAAACTGAAGCAAACAGAGGTTAAGTGAATTTGCCAAGGTCACACAGCCAATTAAATATCTGATGTCAAACTTAAACTCAGTTCTTCCTGATAGGTGTTTCAAAGCACATCTATTATCTCCTTTGATCCTCATAATACTTTGAAATAGGCATTACATGAATCATTAGTCCCATTTTAGAGGAAAAATTTTGTTCAAGATTATATAGCTATTAAATGGCAGAACAAGAATTTGAACCCAGATCTACTGGATCCAAAGTAAACTAACAATAAACTGACTTTTATATGATAATATATTAAATTGTTTCTGATACATCTTTTCACTGGAAACTGAAAACAATCCTATGAGTTGATAAGTGTAGTTATTTCCAATTTTTAGATGAAGAAAATAAGGTTCAGAGAATTCATATGATTTACCCAAAGTAAAAAAAAAGTTTCAGAGTAAGAAATGAACTCAGTTCATTTGACTCTAAATTCAATGCTCTTTTTAGTAGACTAGAATTCCTTTCTCTTGTTAAAAGTCATGTAGAAACAGGGTCCAAACTTCTTGCCTTCTCTATCTCCTTGAAAGAGCTGGGAGCAGAACCAAGGCCTATGGCTCTTTACTGAACCAAGAAACAGTGTATTTGTTGAATCCAGACTCAGAATACTCAGCTGATTAGTGATAAAACAGGTTTGAGTTTGCTTCCTTTGTGGGGCCAACTCCCTTTACTCTCACTGACTGCAGACTGCCTCTTTCATCTTGATCAACCATATTGTAAAGCAGAGCTATAGATAAGCAGAGCAACACCATATATAGAGTACACCTCACACTCACCAAGACTCTCTAGGCTACTGTGTTATTTTTCCTTTCCAAAATATCATTTTTCTATATATTTTTAACAAGTCAAGTGGAAGGTACTTGCTTTATGCAATGTCTAATTTAGGAAGTCCATGTCCAGGAGGGTCAAAGAATTCCAGACTTAACACTGCCTCTGGCACCTCATCATGGCACGGAGGGGACGCTGAGTGAGTTCTTGAAGAATATGGCAGCAGTACACCAGCTCTGAAAGATCCTACCAGGCTGAAAAGATTCTTAATTTGGTTTCATTGCCAGAACTGTATTTCTGTTGTTTGAGGAGAAATCTAGCTAAATTTGGAAGATCTCACTATTGGGATGGAGATAATAAGAAGAATTTTTTGGTCACAGACTATCTCAAAAACTCCCTACTAATTATAAAAGGCTGTGACCTGTATTGTTGGAAGGAGACCTATGTGAATTGAAGGGCTGAAAAATGTATTAACTTTTTGGGGTTGTGATGCCACTTTTTTTTTTTTAACCCTTACCTTCCTTCTTGGAATCAATACTGTGTATTGGTTCCAAGGCAGAAGAGTGGTAAGGGCTAGGTAATGGGGGTTAAGTGACTTGCCCAGGGTCACACAGCTGGGAAGTATCTGAGGTCAAATTTGAACCTAGGACCTCCCATCTCTAGGTCTGGCTATTAATCCACTGAGCTACCCAGCTCCCTTAGAACCCTCCCCAGGGCTTTTTCACAATAAGTATTTTATAACTTGGCCTCCTATAATTATACAGCTTTTTCTTTAATCCTTAAATTTCCCTTTATTTCTAGTTCATTCCAATATATAGAGGTATTTTTGAAACCCAATTCTTTCACCCAAACTGTTACCTAACACTCCTACCTTTCTATCATCTGAAGATTTAATAAGCATGTTACTTGTGTTTTCTCAAGACAGTGAAGGTCCTCAAAACCATATAATGAGGATTGTATAAAAGAAATGAGGATCTTTAGCCTAGAGAAGTCTTTGTGGGAAGATGGACTCATTGTCTTTAAATATATGAAAAGATTTCTTGTGCAAGAAGGCTTAGACTTGTTCTGCTTGGTTCCAGAGGGCAGCACAAGGACTAATGGAGGGAAGTTACTAAGCAACAGATATTCACTCCATATAAAGAAAAAACTTAACAATTAAAACCTTCAAAAAAGGGAATGGTTTGCTTCAGTAAGTACTAAGTTCTAGGTCAATAGAGGTGTTCAGAGGATAACCATTTGTCACATATATTTATAGCGGAGATTAATACTTCAGGCAAGGCTTGGATCAGACAACCACTAGGGTTCTTTCTAGCTCTGGAAGTCTGCTCCTAAGATTCTAAGATCCTGAGCTCCCCAGTTCATGGTTTAGCATCAACCAAATTATCATGAATTAATAAGTATCATGGACAGAGATATACTGCTTAATGCAAACAAAATGGAAGTTCAAAAATTCAAATAAGGACATCAGCTAATCACTCCTTCTCATGGGTTCAGAGAAGGTATGTAAACCAGTACTCCTGTTATTAATAGGGTGAATGAAACCCAGGGATGAATCCCCATCATGAGAAGTTAAAAGAGTCTATTTTCAAACCATGTGGAATGAAAATTAATTCCTAACAGTTGAAAACACAGCTTGCTAGACAAAGAGAGCAGCACTGAAGTTCTCCACTTTTATAGGCAAGCTTCCTATCTCAGTAAGAAGAGGCTGCTTTTGTAGATAAAAGCAAGTAGGGCATGACCTGCACACTCCAAAAAGATGAGGGATTTGCTTTCAAGTCTGAGCATACAGCGAGTGGTGAAGACATAAGTTGTTAAGAGAAGATGGAAGTTGAAGAGGCAGGAGGGAATTTCTCAATATACTCACAGAACTCCTGTACTTTCAAAATCCCATTCCAATTCCAGACAAAGGATTGGGGCCATGAGGCTCCTGCAGAGAAAAATCTATCTGACCCTAGGAGAGATTAGGTGGCCAAGTCCCTTATAAACATCTGACTTGGTGTTAGAAGCCTTGGGCTCAAGCTTTGGCGTAACCATGGGCAAATCTCTTTCCCTTTCAGCTTACTTCCTTATCTAAAAAATAGGAATAACAATAATTATATTACTTATGTCACAGCAGGGTGTTGTGAAGATTAAATAAGAGAAAATATGTAAAATGCTATAAGTTTGTCCAATCATCCTCAGTTCCAATCAGTTGCCGAAAACTTTTAATTATATCTCTACATGTTTTGAATATATGTCACCTTCTTTTTACCACTAATTTAGATCTTCATTTACTTGCAACTGGATTATTCTAACAGCTTTTAAAAACAATATCCTATCTGCTTCTAGTCTCTTCTTTTTCTGATAAATCCTCCACAAAGCTGCCAAAATGATATTGCTACGGCACAAGTCGTACAAAGGCACAAGGCTCAAAGATCTTTAATGGCTCCCCATTGCCTAAAGAAGTTCAAATTCTTGACATTTAAGGTCCTCAGAAATTTTGCTCCCACTCATCTTTCTAGCCTTATTTCATATGATTCTCCTTTACAAATTGTATGTCCCAGCCAATTTCAATCATCCACTATTTCTCAAACTTGACCCTCCATATTCAATCTGGACATCTGCACTGACCAAGAGTTCCCTTATTCATAGATTATATAAGTACTTTTTTCTGACTTCAGATCTCAGGGTATGGCCACAACCTGCCTGGAAAGTATTATTTTATATTATTTCCACTCATTCACTCTTCTCTTCGAAACTATACTAGTGGCAAGTCCCATAAACTTGCCACTATTTCCTGCTTCTTTCTGTTCATTTCAGCAGGCTATCTATCCCTTCTCCAATAAATGTTCTGCTCATTTTTCCTCCCCCGAATCCTTCCCTTTCTTCAAAGCTCTGCTCAATTCAGCCACTAACTTTCATAAAGCCTCTCTTGGCCTTCTTAGCCAGAAATGTTTTCTCCTTCCTCAAATTTTCCAAAATTCTTTATACTTCCACCATCACATAGAATACTATATTTATCTTTGTACAGATCACATTACCCTCATAGAATATAAACTCCTTGAGGGAGGAGACATTATAGCTTAACAATTTTTGCATTCTTATTTCCTGGCATAGTACCTTGCACTTAAGTACCAAATGTTTGTTGAATCCAATATGTTCTTGCCTAGACTAGAACTTCCTTCTAGTCACTCTTCCCAATTCCAGTAAATCCCATCTACCCTTCATACTGTCACCTAAATGATCTCCCCATATGAAAACTTAAACCATATCATTCTGGTACTCAAAAGTCTTTAGTGGTTCCTATCTCTACCAAATTGAGAAAAAATACCTGTACCTAGAATTCAAAGTTCTATACAGTCCAGTTCTAAACTGCTTTTCAAGCCTTACTTCACACTTTCACCTTCCACATACTTTTCATTCCATTCCCATCTTATTGTCTTTTCTTTGTGTCTTTGCTTCTGACAACTCCCAAGCTTTAAAGAGATTTTCCTCCCTCCTTTCTTTTATCTCTGAAGCTTTTACCACTGAAATCTTTCCCTTTAAAGCTCAACTCAGATGTCACATTCTATATGACATCCTCTCTGACTCTCCTGGGTAAAAGTGAACTCTGCTTTGTACTTATCTTATTACCCCACTAAATTAGAGGTATTTGTCATATTTGGTGCTCTTCTATTAAACTGAAAATTTTGTGAGAACAGTTTCTCTCATTAAATCCCTAGTGACCAGCCCTTGTTCACAAAAGGTGTTTAATAAGTGTTTGCTGAATGAATAATTTGGTTGAGTGGAGCTGCCCTTGCTTCATGATTATTTAAGTCATCCCCCAAAGATTTTAATTTGAACATCAGCCCCATCCCATCCTCAGGCATGAAGACGGTGCAGAGAAAGAGCAGTACCTTCCGCCTGGGAGTTACTCTGCTTCAACTTCATGTTCTTGGCATGGGTCTTCCCCAGGTAGTGAGACTGGGCCACGATGGGGGAAGAAAAGGTCATGTTGCAGATGGCACAGCACCGATCCCTGTCATCGCCATGGCTGCTCTCCTGCTCAGGAGGGAGAACGGTGCCTTTTACTGGCTATTACAGGGACCAGGCTAGAAAACACGACAGTTCCACCCCACCCTCTATCTGCAGGGCCCTGACCTCATCCATTTTATTTTCTGCTGAAGTGTTCAAAGAGGGCAATCCTAAGGCAAGCAGGAGAACAATGGCTCAGTAACAATGCTCCTCTTATCTATAGGATACTTGATAATTTTCAAAGTGCTTTTGTTCATCTGAGTCTTACAACAACCCTGTGAGGAAGGCAAAGCTGGAATGAAAGTCTGAGATGGAAGGAACCTTAGAAACCATCTAGGACAACTCCCTTATTTTACAGGAAAAGAATTAGGAAAATGAGGCCCAGAAAGAGATTTAGTGACATATCCAAGGTCACAAAGGCAGCAAGAAGCAGATCTGGGTTGAAATCAGGTCCTCTGACTCCAGATCCAGTATTCTTTCTATGATAGCCCCTCAAATACACCCCTTTACCTGATACTTTCTCCCACAGATTTCCTCCACCCTCTCTTCCACTGTAGACCTAATAAATAATTCCATTTCACTGATCAGGAAACAGATTCAGGGATGGAAGATGACCATGCAGTTCCTAAGTAGCAGAACCAGTAGGTGACTCTAAGCCTTAAAGGTTGCCCTGTGATCTTTTCAATACTTTATTCTGCCTTCCTGGCTCAGACAAACAGTTCTAGGCATACAACTAAATATCTGGGAGAGAGAAAAAAACTTCTGGATTTGGAGAGAGATGGAAATTTCTGGATTTGGGGAACAGGGTGGTAAAAGTCCTTCTGAACTTGGCAAGAATCATATTGACAGGGCAATAGATTAGGTGATTCAAATTGCAAGAATACCAACTGTCCTATAATGTTACTAAGCTTTGGAACTTTTGATGGATAGAATTTAAAATGGAAAGGATCTCAGATAATCTAACCAACTCCCTCATTTTCCAAATGAGGAAACTGATGCCCAGGTGCATCAAGTGACTTGGCCAGGTTCACAAAGGTAGCAGGTGGTACAATATCACACATTTAGGTCTAATTAGATTTCAATCACAACAATTACGTTGAAGTACATTCTATTTGTCAGACAAATATCACAGATCAAGAGTTCACTTTTTTAAATGGAAATGAAATGAAGACCATAAACCTGGGTTTCTAATGTATCTCCTCATTCTACACATTGGGACACTTGAGAAACAAGGTGTTCTGACAAGAGAGAGATCACATTTTCAGATTGATTTCTTGATCATTAGTTAACTGGGAGCCTTCTCACAACCTCTGAGGAAAACTGGAAAATACTCTTGGAAAAGTAGTTAGGTCCTTCCCTGTTCCAACACACTCCAGAAGGGAAATATCTTATTCTGATGGGTCTCCTTTTGGGAGGCCTGTAATTATTACCTGTTTTGAATCTAGCTTCAATTTTTTTCCATCATTAAACTCCTCCTCTTTGTGAATAGATGTATATCTCCTCACTTTGTTTGCATGTTTCTTGCTCTGGAAAGAACCCAGGAGGAAGAAAATAAAAAATACTTTTTAAACCAAATGTTGTATGATAGTGCTTGGCTAACATACTTATCTAGAACATCTCTCCAAGGACCTCAAACTGTTAAGACTCATACAATTCATTCTCATACTAATCAGTGACTGAGTGAACAAGTCATTATATGGTGAAAATTGGGTCATATAGCAAAGATAATGTAAAGGGGTTATCCCCTGTGAACATGACATGGGAATGCCTTCTATGTTGGGCTAAATTACAACTGAGTTAAAGGAAGCTATCCTACTTGCTTATTTGTATTTCTATGTCTGTTCACAAAATGAAGACATCAGATGGGCATATGCTGGGGATGTAGACTCTAAATGATCACCCTAGTGCAAATATCAATAATATGGAAACAGGTCTTAATCAATGACACATGTAAAACCCAGTAGAATTGCTTGTTGGTTATGGGGGGGGGGGGAGAACATGAATCATAGAACCATGGAAAATTTTTCTTAATTAATCAAATAAAATTTTTTAAAAAATGAAGACATCAGAGTCCATTCTCTCCTTTTGCAGACAAAGGAATATAAGTTCAGTGAGAGAAATCCATTTGTTCCAGATATTATAGCTAATAAGTGGCTATGTAGGGATATGACTCAAATTGCCCAATACCCATTGCAGAGGTTTTGCCACTATCCCATATTGCCACCTTAAGGGGTACAGATTGGGAAAGGCAAGTGCATATCTGGTTAGCTAAGTGTGGTCACTCATGAATAACTATGGAAAAAGTGCCACAAATCAATTGGTGGCTTCCTGATTGACTTGAAAGTGGTGCTGGAATTAGAAGATGAGACCAATAAGCTAGGTCCATAGGTGAAAGGTAGAGGGTGAAGAAGGGAGGGGAGAATCACAAATTCAGCTTGGGAAAATGACATTTTTATTTGGGGTATTTTACACAGAAAGAATGAAACCACTAGGAGAGTCCTGGGAAAACTTTAGTATAGGATAGGTTTGCAAGCTTATGGTCACCTAGCCTGGAACTAGGTGATTTTTTTTTACATATTTCTAATAATCTTTAATGCAGAATCTCCTTTACTTTATTAAGCAACTCTAAATATATACTCTTATTTCGGGGAGAGTGTAATGAAGGAGAAGGGAAACAAGGAGAATGGATATTAGAACTAGGGTACTTTGAAACAGTGGGAGAATGTATAATCAGCATTCTTGCATGGCAGACTCTGAGCTTAGTCAAGAAAGTTTAGGGGCCAGGAAAGCCCAAGAAGCTCAAAGCTTTGACTTGGGATTCAATGAAAGAGTGAAAGGCAAAAGGTTGGGGTTGGAAGCAAGGTTCCATGGGTCTTCTCAGAGAGGAGAAACTAGAATGCTTGGGAATGTGACTTTAAATCAATGATGCCCAAGACTCATGGTTGAATTATTGCATCTTCTATAGATATACTGAGATGAGATCCAAGAAGCTAACAAGGAATGTCACCTTTCTCATTTGGTAAGCTGGAAATGGAATCCATGTCTCTCTCCCTCTCTTACTTCTAAACTGTTGTAAATGGGTCTGTGGAGTAACTATGGTTCTCTCAAATGGCTATGGCATGATACCTGATAATGGGCGAGTTTCTGGGACTCAGAAATCAGTACTGCATTGCACACTTTACATTGGACATCTGTGAAGAGGTGGTTGTTTTCTTGGATCATTCGATCTACTGTGGAGGAAAAGAAAAGTCATGTTAATTGTCTCACACCCATCTTACAAGGTCATAGCATGCCATAGTCCTTTTACAACTAAGCAGTATAGCTTCTATACTGACAATAGAGAAGCAGCAAAAACAAGCCTCACAGTGTTCTGGATTTCTTTACAAAGGTAGACAGGATATCAAATTGGGAAACCAGAAGCTTGTTAATTTTTACTACAATTCTGCCAAAGGGGCTAGGAATCCCATGTCTCTTTGGTACATAATTAGTCATTCCATCTAGGACAGGGCTGTGTGGTTGGTAGTCCCTGAAACCTGTGAATAATAAATCACATTTCTGTCATACGTTAAGGTTTACAGAAGGCATTCCTGACACTTTCTTTTCCTCAGCTGGGAGGTGAGGGAGTACTACTGTAGAATGCCACCTACTCTTGTTCAATGCATTAGGCTGCGTCATTTGATTTTGCTTAAACATTTTTCTTTGCTTTAAGACAGACTTCTATAGTGTGTGTTGTGTGTGTAGGCTTAGAAATGTTTTATGTAAAATTAACAAAAAGGAATCTACAAAATTTAAAAAGACAAAATCTTCCACAGGTAGGAGAAATTTGCATTTTAGATATGAAGAAACTAAGGATCAGAGAGGTCAAGTGTTGTGTGCATGCTCACACAAATACTAGGTATTCTTTAATGATTTGAACACAATTGTTAAGAAGTTACCCAGCCAGGTAAGGTCAACTGGCCATCTCTGGTCTTATTAAAAGGGACATACACACATGTAAATATATACTACATATGGCATAATAATAATGTAGATAAATACAAAGTAATTGGGGAGGGAAGTCACTAACAAATTGGGGAAAGATTAGAAAAATCTTTATATAGAAGGTGCTACTTGAGTTAGATTTTGAAGGGAGGGATTCGAAGCATTGGAGGTGAGGAAGGAGGGAATGGGAGATAGGTGGTACAAAGGCACAGAGTTGGGGATGGAGTACCAAGTGTGAGGAACTCTCAATGGCACCACCACCCTCTCAGTCCCCAGAATCAAAACCCAATAGTCATCTCCAATTCTTCCCTCTTCTTCATATTCTTCAGTAACCTAGTTCTGGTGTTTCTACCTCGACAATAACCCTAGAATCCATTTCTTTCTTTATTGCTGCTGTTCCCATTGTGGTCTAGGTTCTCTTCATCTCTATTGAACAGCTACAAAAGAATCATAAAGCTTTTTTTTTTTTTTAAACCCTTACCTTCTTTTTAAAAATAGATATTAAGTATCGGTTCCAAGGCAGAAGAGCAGTAAGGGCTAGGCATTTGGGGTTAAGTGACCTGACCAGAGTCACACAGCTAAAAGGTGTCTAGAGCCACATTTGAACCCAGAACATCCCAGGCCTGGTTGTCTATCCAGTGAGCCTCCTAGCTGCTTGACTCACAGAACCTAGGCATGTTATTTAACCCCAACTGCCTGACCCTTACTGCTGTTCTGTCTTGGTAGTAATGCTTAATATTGACTCTAAGACAGAAAACAAAGGTTTAAAAAGGAGAGACTTCAAAAGCTTTCTAATCTAAACTATACCTTAACAAGAATCTCTTCTCTAACATATGACTTCCCCAAGTGATTATACAACTTTAGCTCGAAAATGTCCAGTAAGCCTGAGCTAATTACTAAAGCCACAGGTTCCATTTTTGGAAAGGGTAATGGTTAATAACTTTTTCCTTAAATCAAGTGAGTCAAAATTTGCCCTTTCACAGTTTTTGTGCATTGTTCTTAGTTCAGCCCTCAGACCAAGCTAAGGAATTTGATTCTTCTTCCACATAATAATTGTCAAATTTTGAAGACAGATAGCATGTTCCCTCCAAGTCTTCTCTTTTCCAGAATAAATATTTCTAGTTCCTTTAACTAGTCCCCATGTGATATGAATAGAAGTCCTTTACTATCCTGGTTGCTCTTACAGGAATACTCTACAGCTTATCAATGTCCTTCCTACAATGTGGCACCCAGAATACTTTAGATGTGGTAACAGTAGGGCAGAATATAGCAAGACTATTAACTTCCCAATTCTTGGAAATTCTGTTAAAATGTTGTAGTCTAAGATTGCCTTAGCTTCCTTGGCTGCCATAGCATACTAGAGAGCTTATAGTCCACTCCAAGTTCCCAGATCTTTTTTGGGACAAACTGCTGTCTAGCCATCTCTTTTGTCTTGTATTTATGAGATTTTTTTTGTACTCATATAATACTTTAAATTCATTCCTATTAAATTTCATCTTGGTTTCCTAACTAATCATAGAGGTCAATGGGACTTTCTATAAGTAAGGAAGCTGTGGTACAGTAGGAAAAGTATTAAGTTGGAAAGCCAGAGCCCAGCTGGGTCCTACACTCTTCTCTACTTCTGAAAATGACTAGTTTGTGATGTTGACTAATTGAATTCATCTCACTTAACTTTACTCTCCCCCTTGATGATGAGAATAGTCACAATACCTTCTTTTTGGGATTGTTGTGAGGATCAAATGAAGTAATGTACATAAAGCTTGGTATCCGAGCATATCTGTATATAGAAACTATTAAGCCTAATAGAAATAACAGCCATCATTATTGATATTCATCAAAGCAAATTTCCACATTATATATTATAAATACTTTTGTCCTTCAATCAAGCCTATTAATTGCAGTCATTTTGGAAAAAAAAAACATACTTCTCCCTATTTAAAACTCTTGGATATGTCTCTCCTCTACGTGAAGGGTCAAAATCAAAAAGGTTCAGCCTACTATTGAAGAACTTGATGATGTGACTGTGATTTATCTCTATTCTTAACTCACATTACACCCCCACATTCAACCTCCACTGCAACCAAAGAGAACTTATTGGCTATTTCCTGAACAAGACTTATACCTTTCTACCTTGTCACCTTGCTTCTTTCATCAACCTAGAATGCACTCCCTTTTACCTTTGCAAACATGGAAGTTAACTGCAAACCTTTAAGTACTGTATATCTGTTACTATCATCATTCATTCTCCTTGTCAGGTTCTGTTAAATTTCTATCCAGCCTTCAAATTTCAGATTACACCCCCCCCCCCACTTCTCTCATCTTTAATATATGAGAAATAACTCACTTAGTTTGAATCTCTTTATGACTTTTACTTAGCTTGTCTTTTACTGGTGTTATCATATTAACCCTTTTAGACTGAACTCCCATACCTTGCTATCAGAGTGGGCATAGCCTGGAAAAAAGAAAAGTAGAAAGATGCAGGCAAGGGAGTCATGATGCTAATCCAAGGCACTGATACAAGAAATATATGGGAGAATAGATAACAGGAAGTCAACTTCCCTAAAACAGGGTGGAAGAGGGACGATATTAGTCCTAGTAACAAGAAGAGGGGTAATATTGCTAGATCTAAGATTGACCTGATAATTAAGAGGGAGGAGGACATACATAGGAAGCATGTAATGTTCAGGCACTGGCTGAGTGGATGTGAGCTTGGGTAAGGATTGTAGCTGGCCTCAGAAGGGTTAGCTGTGAAGAAAGGAATGATAGTTGTGGGAGTGGGGTCCTTAGAAGACAATTATGCTAAGGAGAGAAAAGAGCCTAAAAATAAAAGCCCTTATGTGATGCTTAGGATAGGAGTCAAGTGCTGTGACTCAAAGAAGCTGGATGTGAGGTTCATTGGAGACCAGGGAGTATGGGGCTATAGTGGGTATAGATGGTGGTATATTCAGGTGAAACTGGAGAAACCCAAAGTTAGGGGAGAAGGGAAAATGACCAGATGAGGATGGGGGCCAGGTGGGGATGGGGCCCTGACTTCCTCAACCAGGATCTATGAGGTCTGGGAAGGCAGTAAGGTTTGGGAACAGAGGATGGTGTCTAGGTAAGGTTGGGGACAGGACTGGTCAGTAAGGGGATAAGGTCCAGGTGAAGAAGTTGGGAGCCAATCTGAGCAGCCATCCTGGTGAGGCTGGATGGAAAACTCACTGGGGAGTGTACCCCGGAGATATGGGTTCATGAAGGGCAGAGTGCACTAGCATGCAGAAATGAAGTCCGGGTGAGGTTGGGGCAGGGGAAAAGCCATTGAAGTGAGGCTGTAAGAGAGGCTCAGTGGCCCCGGGAGCCCCGCCCCTCTCTTCCCTCATGGTATAAGGTCTAGGAGAGACTGGGGGTCAATCAGGCAGTTAGAATGGGGGCAGGGAGAAGTCATTCAGGTGAGGCCGGACTGGAGAATCAGCGGCGGTTCCTCTACCTCGCGCAAGCTTAAGGTGAGACTGGGGCTAGGCTCAGTACAGACCGACCGTGGCAGATGGGGGAAAAGAGGCGCGTGCACGCGCGCGGGGCATAAAGGGGGCCAATCAAGGCAGTTAGGATGGGGGAGGGGGTAAAGCATCCAGGTGAGGTTGGTCTGGAGCTGTATAGAAACCGCGGGTTTACCCGAGGGGCGGGGGCTCAATGCAGGGGTCTATCATCCAGGTGATGTTAGGGTAGTCTAGGACGTAAGGCCAGGAGAGAGGGAAGGGGGTCCAGGTGAGGTCAGGGTCCTGGCATGTAAGTAAGGAATAGGCTCAGTGGGGTCAGGATTCCGTAGCTGGGTGCAGTTAACGGTAAGTCAAGACAGAGAGGCTTAAGCACAGGGGAAGGTGTCCTGGTGAGGTCGGAGATAGGGCTCGGTGAGGATAGAGGGTGTCCAGGTGAGGCTGGGGGCGGGCCTGTCTCCCGGGGCCGCCCCGACTTCCCTCCCCAGGAAGGGGCGGAATGAATGGGCTCCAGGGGGCGCAGTAAACCGGGCGCCTCCGTTGGCCCCAAGCCCGCCCCGAGACTCACCCGCCTCCTTTCCCACGGGGCCCGCCGTGTCACCATTACTGCCGAACATGTCCGCCATCTTCACTGAAGACCCCGTAGAGCGCAACCAGGACCGACTTCAGACCCTGTCCAGAGTCCCAACTCCCTGCTCTGGGCCTCGGATCTCGCGAGAACAACGGCCGTTTCTTTTCCCTCCCCCCATCTCCGCCACCTCAGCGGCTGCAACCGCGAGATTTCAGGCGGGCGCCAAAAGCTTTCTCGCGAGATGTGCGGGCGCCAGGGCGTGATGGTCTCTGGTTCTTTGGATAGCTGTCCTTCGAAGGATTTAAGCTACCTTGTGAAATCCTAAGGTCTTTGACCTTGGGAGTCTGAGAATCATAACTTTCGAGACCCAGAGGGGCCAGCCGAAACCATCTGGTCCTGCTGCTACTGCATACAGTTGGGGAGACAGGCCTAAGAGGGAGTGAGAGAGGGGAAATGGCCAAGGTCTTACAGGATTACCAGTTATGGGTGGTGTCACTGTCAAAATTTTTTATTAAATGCTTGCTATATGCAAGGGCTCTGTAGTAGATGATTAGTGTAAAAAGACGAAAAACAGTTCTTCAAGCACCTTACATTCTATTTGGGACGTTGGCAGGTATGCTGACAAAATGCAAGATAGAGTTACATAGGTAAGAGATCCCAAGTTCTCTCTGGAATACTTCACTGGGTAGATAATTTAAAAGTTTACTATGCCCGAATCAAAATGAGATATTCTGTTACTTCTACTGTATGTACTTTGTAAATTTTGCCCATAAAGCCACTGTCTCTTGATTCAGAGATTAGAAGGGGAGGAACTCACCAGGCAAGCATTTTAGCTGATTGTCCAGTCCGGAAATCATCCAAATAAGAATATTGCACGAGTGTAGTGTGAATTGTATTGACAAATAGGTGAAGAATTTCTTTTGAAAACAAAAACCAATCAATTTATCAATTTCTGGTTGCCCCCCCAAAAAATATCAGTTTCCAGGAAGACAATAGGAACATAACCATTAACCAAATATAACTACACTGCTATGGTAACTGGCCTTAAATCTAGACAGATCTGAAACTGACTGCATCTCCAGGGAAAGATTAAGGTCTGGAGACATCTAAGATACCAGCTGCCTAGATGTAGGAACACTCACATTTTTAAAGTACTATTGTGCACCCCCCCCCATTTGAATACCCCGTAAGCTTTTAAATGCAATGTGAAAGACCTGTAGTTTTTCAAAGGCACATACACTCTGATACTTGCATGTATGTATATATTATATAAGTACCACATATATAAAATTATTCTCCTATACTTGTACTGGTGAATTTTCTCTTTTAAGTTTTATTTTTTTTAATTGGCAAAAGTATTTTCGGCCCTATCTCCTTTCCCTTCTCTCATTGAGAACAAAAGAAAGAAAGGCTTAAAAAACTTGTGTAATCAATCAAAACAAATTCCCACTTTAACCATCTCCTAAAAAAAAGTCTCACTTGCACTCTTGTCTATCACTTGTGTTCTCATAATTGTGAAGTATCAGGAATTGTGGTTGTTTACTGTGTTGATTGCAGTTCTTAAATCTTTCAGAATTGTTTCTCTTTACAAGATTATAATTGTTTAAATTGTTATAATTCTGCTCATTTCACCTTGTATTAGTTCATACATCTTTTCTCAGGTTTCTCTGAAACCATCCCCTTCATCATTTCTTAGTGTACAGTTATTCTTTTAACTTTATATACTGTTACTTGTTCAGTCATTCCCCAATCAATAGAAAATTTTCTAATTCACTTCCCTTATCTTCCTTTCCACTGTAATAAGTTTCTTGCCTCTTTTATGTGAGATAATTTACCTCATTTTATCTTTCCCTTCTCCTTTTCCCAATTCATTCCCTTTTCTCATTCCTTAATTTTATTATTTTTTTTTACATATCATCCCATCATATACAATTCAGAACCTTGCTCTCTCTTTTTATTCCTTTTAATTGGCCTAATAATGATAAAGATCTTGGGAGTTACAAATATCTTCCTGTCTAGAGATGTAAGTAGTTTAACCTTATTGAATCTCTTATGATTTCTCTTTCCTGTTTACCTTTTTATATTTCTCTTGTGTCTTGTATTTGAGTCATATTTTTATTCAACTCTGATCTTTTCAACAGGAATGTTTGAAAAACCTCTGTTTCATTTATTGTCCATTTCTCTCCCTGAAGAATTATATTCAGATTTGCACAGCAAGTAATTCTTGGTTGTATTTCTTGCTTCTTTGCCCTACAGAATATCATATTCCAGACCCTACAATCCTTTAATGTAGAAGTTAAATCTTGTGTTATCTTGACTAGCACCATGATATTTGAATTGCTTCATTTTAGCTGCTTGCTGTATTTTCTCTTCAACCTGAGAGTTGTGGAATTTGGCTGTGATGTTCTTGGGAGTTTACATTTGGGGATCTTTTTCAGGAGACGATCAGTGGATTCTTTGGATTTCTTTTTTACCTTGTGGTTCTAGGATATCTGGGCAGTTTCTTTTGATAATTTCTTGAAAGGTGATGTCTAGACTCTTTTTTTTTTTTAAATCATGGTTTTTAGGTAGTCCAACAATTCTAAAAGTATCTCTCCTGGATCTATTTTCTAGATCAGTTGTTTTTCCCATGAGATATTTCACAGTTTCTTCTATATTCTCATTCTTTTGACTTTGTTTCTTCAAGTCTTATGGAGTCATTAGCTTCCATTTGCCCAATTTTAATTCTTGAGTCATTATTTTATTCACTGAGCTTTTGTATCTCCTTTTCCATTTGGCCAATTGTACTTCTTAAGACATTCTTTTCCTTGGTGAATTTTTATACATTTTTTTATCATCAACGTTTATTAGCCCTTCTCCAAAGTTTTTTTAATTTAAATTTTTCCAGAGTACTTATCGAGATGAGAATAAAATTATATTGATTGTACATATGATCATATAATACATATTTCCATGTCCATTGTAATATGAAAGAAAACACATGTCACTTAAACTAGAGAAAAATTCATGGAGGAAATAAAGAATGATATGCTTCAATTTGCATTCAGACTCAGTTCATTCTATGACAATGATGACCTTTTTCATCCTGAGTTCCTTGGCATTGTGTTAGATCCATCCATTGCTACAGTTAATCATTGTACTTTATTACAGTTACTGTATGGAGTGTTCTCTTGATTCTGCTTACTTTACTTTTTGTCAATTCATATAAGTCTTTTTAGGTTTTATTTGTGATCAACTTTCAATTCTTTTTTATTTTTATTTTTTAGATTTCCTCAGTTTTTAATTTTTATTATTTTTTGAAATTTTTATTTCATTAGTCAATTGGACCATTATTCCTTAGTTACAAGAATCTTATTTTTCCCTCCCTTCCCTCCCTCTACCCTTCCCATAGCCAATTTGCACTTCACTTGGTATTACATGTGTCCTTGATCAGAACCTATTTCCATGTTGTTGATGTTTGCACTAGGATGTTCATTTAGAGTCTGTATCCCCAATATTATCCCTCTCGACCCATGTAATCAAGCAGCTGGGTTTTTTTGTGTGTTTCTTTTCCCACCGTTTTTCCTCTGAATGTAGATAGTGTTCTTTCTCGTAGATCCCTCCGGGTTGTCCAGGATCACTGCATTGCTAATAACAGAGAAATCCATTACATTGGATTGTACCACAGTGTATCAGTCTCTGTGTACAATGTTCTCCTGGTTCTGCTCCTTTCACTCTGCATCAATTCCTGGAAGTCATTCCAGTTCACATGGAATTTCTCCAGTTTATTATTCATTTGAGCAGAATAGTATTCCATCACCAACATATACCATAATTTGTTCAGCCATTCCCCAATTGGAGGACATCCCCTCATTTTCCAATTTTTTACCACCACAAAGAGTGCAGCTATGAATATTCTTGTACAGGTCTTTTTCCTTATTATCTCTTTGGGGTATAAACCCAGCAGTGCTATGGCTGGATCAAAGGGCAGACAGTCTTTTAGCACACTTTGGACATAGTTCCAAATTTCCCTCCAGAATGGTTGGATTAATTCACAACTCCACCAACAATCCATTAATGTCCTGAATTTTCCACATCCCTTCCAGCATTCATTACTTCCCTTTGCTGTCATGTTAGCCAATCTGCTAGGTGTGAGGTGATACCTCAGAGTTGTTTTGATTTGCATCTCTATGTTTATAAGAGATTTAGAATACTTTTTCATGTGCTTATTAATAGCTTTGATTTCTTTGGCTGAAAACTGCCTGTTCATGTCCTTTGCCCATTTATCAATTGAAGAATGGCTTGATCTTTTGTACAATTGATTTAGCTCTTTATAAATCTGAGTAATTAGACATTTGTCAGAGGTTTTTGTTATGAAGATTTCCCCCCAATTTGTTGTTTCCCTTCTGATTTTGGTTGCATTGGTTTTGTTTGTACAAAAAAATTTTAATTTAATGTAATCAAAATTATTTTTTACATTTTGTGATTTTTTTCTAACTCTTGCTTAGTCTTAAAACCTTTCCTTTCCCAAATATCTGACATGTATACTATTCTGTGTTTACCTAATTTACTTATAATTTCCTTCCTTATATTCAGGTCATTCACCCATTCTGAGTTTATCTTGGTGTAGGGTGTGAGGTGTTGATCCAACCCCAGTCTCTTCTATACTATCTTCCTATTTTCTAAGCAGTTTCCATCAAATAGTGGATTTTTGTTCCCAAAGCTGGGATCCTTGGGCTTGTCATAGACTGTCTTGCTGAGGTCACTTACCCCAAGTCTATTCCACTGATCCTCCTTTCTGTCTCTTAGCCAGTACCATATTGTTTTGATGACCACTGCTTTATAGTATAGTTTGAGATCTGGGACTGCAAGGCCCCTTTCCTTTGTATTTTTTTTTCATGATTTCCCTGGATATCCTTTATCTTCTGTTCTTCCAAATGAACTTTGTTATGGCTTTTTTCTAATTCAGTAAAAAAGTTTTTTGGTAGTTCGATGGGTATGGCATTAAATAAGTAAATAAGTTTGGGTAGAATTGTCATTCTTATTATGTTAGCTCATCCTACCCATGAGCAATTGATGTTTTTCCAATTGTTTAGATTTTGTTTTAATTGTGTGGAAAGTGTTTTATAGTTGTGTTCATATGGTTCCTGTGTTTGTCTTGGCAGATAGATTCCTAAGTATTTTATATTGTCTAGGGTGATTTTAAATGAAATTTCTCTTTCTAATTCTTGCTGCTGAGATGTGTTGGAGATACATAAAAATGTTGTTGATTTATATGGGTTTATTTTGTATCCTGCAACTTTGCTAAAGTTGTTGATTATTTCGACTAGCTTTTTAGTTGATTCTCTAGGATTCTATAATTAGACCATCATATCATCTGCAAAGAGTGATAACTTGGTCTCTTCATTGCCAATTTTAATACTGTCAACGTGTCACAGGAGAGTTTCCCCCTAAGGAAAGGTCCCACTTCACCAGAAAATAGACATCCACTTCAGGTGGGAGGTAGACTCCATCTGATGTCAAGTAACTCTTATGTCTCCAGAAGCCTTTCCCAGTATATCACACCCTCCTTTCGAGGATCTAACTTGGGACCTTCGGCTTGTGAGACTGACGCGCCACCTATTGCGCCAAAGCTGAAGTGGATGTCTATTTGTCTGGCAAAGTGGGGCCTTCCCTCAGGGGGAAACTCTCTTGTGACAAGTCAAAACCTGGGGTTTCTACCTCCCAACTAAATAAACTGGGGATCTCTAGACTTCCACGTTGACAATACCTTCAATTTCTTTTTCTTCTCTAATTGCTACTGCTAGTGTTTCTAGTACAGTGTTAAATAATAAAGGTGATAATGGAAATCCTTGTTTCACTCCTGATCTTATTGGGAATGTGTCTAATTTATCACCATTGCAGATGATGTTGGCTGATGGTTTTAGATAGATACTTTTTTATTATTTTTAAGAAAGAGTATTCTATTCCTATACTTTCTAGTGTTTTTAATAGGAATGAGTATTGTATTTTGTCAAAGGCTTTTTCTGTGTCTATTGAGATACTCATGTGATTTTTGTCAGTTTGCTTGTTAATGTGGTCAATTATGTGGATGGTTTTCCTAATATTGAACCTTCCTTGTACTCCTGGTATAAATCCCACCTGATCATAGTGAATAACCCTTGTGATGACTTGCTGGAGGCTTTTTGCTAGTATCCTATTTAAGATTTTTGCATCTATGTTCATTAAGGAGATTGGTCTGTAGTTTTCTTTCTCTGTTTTTGACCTGCCTGGCTTCAGAATCAGTACCATATTTGTGTCATAAAAGGAATTTGGTAGAACGCTCTCTTTGCTTATTATGTGTAAAGGGTGAATATTATGGTTGAGACTGAAAAAAAGCTCCAGGATGGAACTGAACTCTAGCCCTCCTCACAGGAAGTCCTGAGAACTCCAGAGGCTGTTCTCTACCTCACTTCCTGCGTCTGACATGTGCCAATGGTCGCTCAATCTTGACTTAGGACCGCCCAGAGGTCTGTCCTTTTTTTTGCACATGTCTGTTGAAGGTCATTTTCTCAAATAATTAAATCTTGAGTTTGATGCAGCCCTTCCTAATCTTGTTAAACTAAGAATGGAGGAGAAATGTAGTTTCCAAGACCTGATTCTGTTATTCCAAGAATCTCTATTGTTATTGATCAGGAAATAGCTAAATCAGATCTTCTAAAGAATGGTCTGATTAGGGTGGAATAGTTTTGAAATTCACATATGTCAAATAGTTTGTTTAGTATTGGGATTAACTGTTCTTTGAATGTTTGATAGATTCACTTGGGAATCCATCAGGCCTTGGGGATTTTTTCTTAGGGAGTTCTTTAATGACCTGTTCAATTTCTTTTTCTGATATGGGATTATTTAAGAATTCTACTTCTTCTTCTGTTAATCTAGGCAATTTATATTTTTATAGATATTCATCCATATCACCTAGATTGGCATATTTATTGCTATATAATTGGGCAAAATAGTTTTTAATAATTGCCTTAATTTCCTCCTCATTGGAGGTGAGCTCTCCCTTTTCATCTATGATACTGTTAATTTGGTTTTCTTCTTTCCTTTTTTTTTAAATTAGATTAACCAGTACTTTGTCTATTTTGTGTTTTTCTTTCAAATTACCAGCTTCTAGTCTGATTGATTAGTTTAATAGTTCTTTTATTTTCTTTTGATTTTATTAATCTCCCTCTTAATTTTTAGGATCTCTAATTTAGTTTTCTTCTGGGGGTTTTTAATTTGTTGTCTTTCAAGTTTTTTGATTTGCATGTCCAATTCATTGACCTCTGCCCTCCTTAATTTGTTAATATATGAACTCAAGGTTATCAATTTCCCCTGAGTACTGCTTTGTGGCTG
This sequence comes from Monodelphis domestica, assembly GCF_027887165.1. NCBI lineage: Eukaryota > Metazoa > Chordata > Mammalia > Didelphimorphia > Didelphidae > Monodelphis > Monodelphis domestica. Next base: position 389,484,876 of record NC_077227.1, on the reverse strand, counting down.
CATCTCATAGATTTTGAAAGGATGTCTCATCATTGTCATTTTCTTCAATGAAATTATTAATTGTTTCTATGATTTGTTCTCTAACTAACTGATATTGGAGAATCATATTATTTAATTTCCAATTAAGCTTTGATTTGGCTCTCCATGTACACTTACTGATTATTATTTTTATTGCATTATGATCTGAAAAGGTTGCATTTATTATTTCTGCTTTTCTGCATTTGTTTGCCATGTTTTTATGACCTAGTACATGGTCAATCTTTGTGAATGTGCCATGTGCTGCTGAAACGAAGGTGTATTCCTTTTTGTCTGTATTTATTTTTCTCTGTATATCTATGAACTCTAATTTTTTAAAGATTTTATTCACATCTTTTACCTCTTTCTTATTTAATTTTGATTTGATTTATCTAAATTTGATAGTGGTAGGTTCAGGTCTCCCACTAGTATAGTTTTACTATCTATTTCCTCCTTCAATTCCACTAGTTTCTCCTTTAGAAATTTGGATGCTCTGCCATTTGGTAAATTTATGTTGATTACTGATATTTCCTCATTGTTGATACCCCCTTTTATCAGGATGTATTTACCTTCCCTATCCCTTTTAATTAGATCTATTTTTACTTTGGCTTTGTCAGATATCATGATTGCAACTCCTGCCTTCTTTTCATGCTCCAACCTTTAATTCTAACCTTGTGAGTATCCACCCACCTCAGGTGTGTTTCTTATAGACAATATATGGTAGGATTTTGGATTCTAATCCACTCTCCTGTTTTCATTTTATGGGTGAGTTCATCCCATTCACATTCAAAGTTATCATTGTCACTTGTGTTTTCCCCAGCATTTTGATATCCTCTCCTAGTTCTGTCCTTTCTATTTTTGCTATATCCTTTTAAACCAGTGGTTTACTTCTAATCAATCCCCTTAATCCCCCCCCTTGATATGCTTCCCTTTCTGGCCCTTCCCTTTTTGTTCCCTTCTTGTTTTTTTAGGGTCTGTTAAGTCCCCCCCTCTTTCCCTCCCTTTTTGTACTCCCTAACCCCCTTAGTTTTCCCTTCTCACTTTCCCTGTAGGATAAGATAGAATTCAAGACCCCAATGAATCCAGATGTTCTTCCCTTTTAGAATTGAGTACACTGAGAGTAAGGTTTAAGTATTACTCATTAGCACTCTCTTCCTCTCTTTCTTATAATAGTATTCTTTTCCTCCCCTTTCCATGTGTCTCTTTGTGTGATAAAGATTATCCTATTTATCTTATTTCTTCAAGTTTCTCTTGGTGCCATCTTTGATTACCCTCTCCCTTTTTTTTTTGTATATCATCTTATAGCACTTATTACCCCAATCTCTTCCTGTGAATATTTCTTCTAATTACTATAATAGTGGATATAATTTTTGAGAGTTACAAATAACATTTTCCTATATAATAATATAAACAATTTGATCTCATTGAAGAACTTAAAGTAGAAAGTTTAAATAAAAAAACAAAACATTTTCCCCTTTTCTCTCTCTTTCTCATTTACCTTTTCATGTTTCTCTTGATTTTTGTGTTTGGATAGCAAACTTTCTTCTTAGTTCTGTTATTTTCTTTACAAACACTTGGAAATCTTCTATTTTGTTGAATTCCCATACTGTCCCCTGGAAGTATATAGTCAGTTTTTTTAAAACATTATTTTATTTGGTCATTTCCAAGCATTATTCATTGGGAACAAAGATCATTTTCTTTTCCTCCCCCCGCCCCCCACCTCTCCCACAGCCAATGTGCGATTCCACTGGGTATCACATGTGTCCTTGATTCTAACACATTTCCATGTTGTTGGTATTTGCATTAGAGTGTTCATTTAGAGTCTCTCCTCAGTCATATCGCCTCCACCCCTGTAGTCAAGCAGTTACTTTTCATCAGTGTTTTTACTCCCAAAGTTTATCCTCTGCTTGTGGATAGTGTTTTTTAGATTCCCTGCAGATTGTTCAGGGACATTGCATTGACTGACAGTAATGGAGAATTCCATTACGTTCGATTGTACCACAGTGTATCAGTCTCTGTGTACAATGTTTTCCTGGTTCTGCTCCTTTCACTCCGCATCACTTCCTAGAGGTTGTTCCAGTCTCCATGGAATTCCTCCACTTTATTATTCCTTTTAGCACAATAGTATTCCATCACCAACATAAACCACAATTTGTTCAGCCATTCCCCAATTGAAGGGCATCCCCTCATTTTCCAATTTTTGACCACCACAAAGAGTGCAGCTATGGATATTCTTGTATAAGTCTTTTTCCTTATTATCTCTTTGGGGTACAAACCCAGCAGTGGTATGGCTGGATCAAAGAGCAGACAGTCTTTTATTGCCCTTTGGGCATAGTTCCAAATTGCCCTCCAGAATGGTTGGATCAATTTGCAACTCCACCAGCAATGAATTAGTGTCCCTACTTTGCCACATCCCCTCCAGCATTCATTACTTTCCATAGCTATGTCATGTTAGCAAATCTGCTAGGTGTGAGGTGATACCTCAGAGTTGTTTTGATTTGCATCTTTATGTTTATAAGAGATGTAGAACACTTTTTCATGTGCTTATTAATAGCTTTGATTTCTTTGGCTGAAAACTGCCTGTTCATGTCCTTTGCCCATTTATCAATTGAAGAATGGCTTGATTTTTTGTACAATTGATTTAGCTCTTTGTAAATTTGAGTAATTAAACCTTTGTCAGAGGTTTTTATGAAGATTGTTTCCTAATTTGTTGCTTCCCTTCTGATTTTATTTACATTGGTTTTGTTTGTACAAAACCTTTTTAATTTGATGTAGTCAAAATTATTTATTTTACATTTTGTGATATAGTCAGTTTTGATGGGTAGGTGATCCTTGGTTGAAGACCCAATTCTCTTGCCTTTCTGAGTATCATACTCCAAGCCTTGTGGTCCTTTAGTGTGGAAGCTTCCAGGTCTTGTGTAATCCTGATTGGTCCTCCTTGATATCTGAATTGTCTCTTTTTGGCTTCTTGTAGAATTTTATCCTTAGCTTGGAAGCTCTTGAATTTGGCAGTTACATTCCTGGGAGTTGTCTTTTGATTTAGTGTAAAGGGTATTCTATGAACTCTTTCAATGTCTATTTTTCCATCCTGTTCAAGAACATCAGAGCAGTTTTCTTGGATAATTTTTCGTAGTATGATGTCAAGATTTCTGTTTATTTCTGGGTTTTCAAGTAGAGCAATGATTCTCAAATTGTCTCATTGTGATCTGTTTTCCTGATCTGTCATCTTGTCAGTGAAATATTTTATGTTTTTTTCTATTTTGTCAGTCTTTTGACTTTGCTTTATTATTGCTGTTTTGCAAGATCATTGGCTTCCACTTGCCTAATTCTGGTCTTTAAAGACTGGTTTTCCATTTTGGTTTGACATATCCTGCCTTTTCTGGCTTCTAACTGTTTCTCCAATTGGGAGTTCTTGTCCTTTAAGCTGTTATTTTCTTTTTTAACTATTCCCCACTTTTCTTGCCAGAAGGCTTCCATCTTTTTGATAAGCTCCAATTTAAATTCTTCAAGAGCTTGTGTCCAATTTCCATTTTTTGGAAGGTTTTGGTGCATTTATTTGTATTTCCTCTTCTATTTCCTTTGTAGTCTGGAATTTTCCTCTATAAAAATTATCCAGGGTCCACCACTTCTTCATGTTTTTCTTGGTGTTGGGAAGTTGTTCCTGGCTACTGTTTGCCATCACTGTGGTGGTTTTTCATTCACTTTCCAGTCAGAAGTCTGAGTGAGGAGGGCAAGCTCTCTGTGTATGGAGTTAAGGAACAATGATTTTGCCTGAGGCCACCTCTTGAGTCTCTGTAGCTTCTACGTTGGCTGTCCTCTGTGCTATCTCCCCACGGGCGCCCAAGGTCTGTGCTCTTCAGCATGCTGGGGTTTCAGGTTTAGCTGCTCTCAGGGGTAGGTCTTTGGTGGTCTTAGTCACTCTAGACTTTCCCCTCTCTCACTCCCTGTTTCTAGCCCACGCTGGCTCTGACTCTGTAGGTTGGGTGGGGGAGGGTAGATCAGCTCAAATTTTGATGGAAGCTTGTTCACCTCCTTATAGTGTGGAAATGCCCAAAACCCATGTACCTTCAATGCTTCGACCTACTGTAAAGTCCCTATGTTCATATGAATTTGTTTTTTTTGGTCTTTTGAGGTAGTTTGTATAGGTAGGTACTTAGGAGAGGAAGCATCCTGCATCTAGATTGCCTCCATGTTTACCAAGAAGAGATCTATGCATCTTTTAACATTTGGTCAATTCTGCTTTTTAAAGAGTTCTATTTAGTGGGGTTTTTACCTCTTTTACCAATTGACTTGTTCTTTTTTTAAGGTATTTTCTTTAATGATTTGTGTGTGTGCGTGTGTGTTTGTACATCCGTGTGTGTGTGTGTGTGTGTGTGTGTGTGTGTGTGCATGCGCATGCTTCCTTTACCAAACTGTTGACTTTTTTTGTGGTTTTTCAGCACTACTCTCATTTCTTTTCTCAATTTTCCTTCCACCTCTTGGATTTTTAAAAAAATTTTTTTTTAGTTCCTCCAGTAATTATTTTAGGGCTTGATACCAACTTATTTTTCTTGGAGGTCTGGATATGGCAGTATTGACTTTGTTGTCTCCTTATGAGTTTTTGTTTTTGTTTTCCCTGTCACTGAAATAACTTCCTATGTTGAGTTTCTTTCTTTCTTTTTTTTTTGTTTGGTCATTTACTAGCCTTTTTCTTGTTTGTTTGTTTGTTTGTTTTTTTAATTAAAAAACAAATGGTTATGGGTAGGTTTTGTTCCTGTGATGAAGGGGGACTTGTCTCAAGCTTCAGATTTTTTATGCAGGTGCCTTCAGAGCTAGGTCTGGGGATCCAAAAGTTTTCAGTTCTTCCAGGGTGATACAATATAAGGAGATGTATATTTATTACCTTCCCCTGCCTGTGCTCTGGTTTGTGAGCAGACGCATGCACTCTTTTCCACCTTGGAACTATGACCAAAGTCCTCTGCTTCCCTGCAGCTACAAGTGCTGGTGTGTGCTAGAACTTCTTCTCTCTGGGGTACTCTGACCTGGGATTGAGACCTGGATCTGCTTGTGGATAGTACAATAGAGTCCTGCACCCAGAACCAGCAAAGGGACCCCTGAAATCTCCTTCTGACCAGAATTCCAACTCCTTTACCTGCTGTGGCTAAAAACCTCAGAAACACCCATTGCCGATTTTGCTGTCTCAAGGCCTGCTCTGATTTACTGAGATGGGGCCTTCCTTGACTTCGTGCTTGGTGCTTTGCTTCCAGTGGGATAAGACAAATCCTTCTGCTGACCTTCTGCATTGTCTTGTCTTGGAAATTTATTTCACTCCATTTGGATGGGTTCTGTCACTCAAGAATTCTTTTTGATCCATTATATCAAAGTAGTTTGAAGGATAATTTAGTAGCAATCAGGTGGGCCTATGTACCTTCTCCCCCATCTTTGCTTCCTGGACTTCTGCTTTTGGACCCCCACATATTAGATTATTTTCTCCATTTTTCCCTAACACCCCCACACCCCATATTCCTCTTTCTCTCCCTTTCCATTTTTTAAAAATCATCAAGACATAATAGGCCCTCTATCTAATTAGACTTCCAGTAAAGATGGTTAGATTTTGAGGGGACATTTATCATCTCCCAATTTCGAATATGAAATAGTTTATCTTTGTTTAATTCCTTATAATTGTTCACTCACATTAACCTTTTTTATGTTTCTTTTAATTTCTGTGTGTTTACTTGATAGTTTCTATGAAGCTCTGGTCTTTTCATTAAGGATATTTGGTTCTTTCTACTCAAAGTGGTTTCTTCTCAAGTGTTAGGGAGGCTTGCATAGACAAAAGCAGTTATTTCATGGGACTTTTACCCTTAAAAAAAAAAAGTAGAGTTTGTAACTAGTGCATATAAAAGCATTTCATTTCGCCCCAGGAAAATGCATTTATATTGGAAAATCTGGCTGGCCCTGTAATTTAAATTGAAATAAAATTTTGAAGAAACAAAAAAAAATAAAGAAAAAAGAATGTTTGCTTCTGTTTCATTATTTCCATTTTCCCCTTCTTGTAGGATTATGCTCAATTTTGACTGGTAAATTATGCTTGGTTATAAGTCTATTTACTTTGCCTTCTGGAATATATTCTAAGCTCTTTACTTCTTTATGACAATGGCTTCCAAATCATATGTGATTCTGACTGTGACTCATTAGTACTAGAATGCTTTCTGACCACTTGCAGTATTTTTTTTTTTGACCTGAAATTCTGGATTTTGGCTATAATGTTCTCAATAATTTTCATTTGAAATTTTCTTTCAGAAGATGAAGAGTTGATTCTTTCTATTTTGCCCTCTTTTTCTACGATATCTGTAAGAATTTTAATGATTTCTTGAAAAAATGATATCTAGGCTCTTTTTGGGAGTCGAAGGGGAGGATGTCATGGCTTATAGGTCAGGCTTTCTCAAGATATCTCTCTTGGATCTGTTTTCCAATTCTGTTTTTACTATGAGATACTTTATATTCTGGTCCCTCCCCCAAGTCTTTTGACATCGTTTTTTAATATTTCTTGTCTCTCATACAGTCATTACTTTCTATTTAGGCTGTTTTGATTTTTAGGGAGTCTGTTGCTTGGGCAAGGTTTTGTACCAATTGTGCCAAGTTATTAATTCTTCTATAGCTTTTATATCTTTTCCAGTGTATTCACTTAGCATTCTCATTTCATTTACAAAAAAATTTAAACTTTTTTTTTGATATTGACAAATATTTATTATATGCATAAAAAAAGCTTTTAGAGAAGGTAAGGTATACTTCTTAAAGATCCTCAACTCACTCAAGGAACTTTTTTCTATGATTGAAGGAAGGGGAGGGCAGCAAATTTCTCAAGAGAAAGGAATAAAGGTAAGAATACTGGTGGTCTTCAGTGGATGAGAGTGACTGGAGTGACTGAGTGTCAAAATGTAGGGAGATGAAAGTCAAGGTAAACAGGTTGAACTTTGTCCTTCAAGGTAATGGGAAACCTCAAAACCTATTGAAATAGGATTGACAGTAGCAGTAAAGAAAGATCACTTCATATAGGGATGTCATGAGGAAGAGTAAGAATCAGGCTTCTTTTTCTTAAAAGAGGTGGGTTGGAAGGGACAGAAAAGTTCAGAACTAGAACCAGTGAGGCCCAAGTTTTGGAGATCAGACAAGTTATTGTAATGAAAATTTCCAAATTTCTATTATAACAAAATATGATGGTTTGGAAGGCAGGTTCTCAGTCATAAAACATCTTCAAAGACAATGTGAATTACAACTTGTTGGGGACTTTTAATTTTTATTACTAATAAACATAAAAAGCCCTTCCAAACCTAAAACAAAATATGTAAACACAAAAAAGTGGACTTTATATGAAACCAGAAATGCTAGCTTCATACCATTTGCTTTAAGTATAAAAGTCTTTACTTTCATTTCAAAACATTTGTCATGCTATTTGAACTTCTCCTCCTTTGTGTGAATTTACAATATTGCAATGGTCATTAAGACATCATTATTGCTAAACCCAACCTCTCATTTCTCCCCCAAAACACTGTTGAGAGGATTTGTAACACCAATAAAATTAATCTCCATATTGGGATTAATCCCAGTAGTCTGTCAAAAAAATATAGGTTTCTTTATCCATCCTGAGTCCATCTCTTCTGCCTCAAAACTTGGTTGGCCAGTTTTTTTCATTACTTTCAGCATTATTTCTCTTTACATTGTTGATTTTAATTCTTGATTCTGCTCATTTCACTCAGCATCAGTTCACACTACCAGGATTCTTTCTACATTTCTCTGTATTCCTTTGTTTCTATTCCAAACTTCACACTCAGTTCTGGTCTTTCCATCAAGAATGCCTGAAAATCTTCTACTGAATCAAATGTCCATTTTTTCCCATATAGGATTATGCTGAGTTTTGAAGGATAAATTATTCTAGGTTGTAAACCCATATCTTTTGCTTCTCTAAATATTATATTCCAAGATCTCCTCTCGTTTACTGTTGAAGCTGCAAAGTCTTGTGTGATCCTAATTGTAACTCCTTGGTATTTGAACTGTTTCATTCTTGATTCTTGCAATATTTTTTCCTTTATGTGGGAATTCTGAATCTTAACTATGACATTCCTGGGAGTTTTCGTTTGGAGATTTCTTATAGGAGGTGATCTATGGATTCTTTCAATTTTTACTCTTCCTTCTGGTCCTAATAAATCTGGGCAGTTTTCAGTTATGATTTCTTGAAAAATAGTATTTTTACTATTTTTACTAAAAAATAGCTTTTTACTAGACCAGTGTTTTCAGGGAGCCCAATCATTTTAATATTATCTCTTCTTGACCAGTTTTCTAAATCAGTTGTTTTTGATACCAGATATCTTACATTTTCTTCTTCCAGTGTTTCAATCTTTTGATTTTGTTCCAATATTTCTTGCTGTCTTGAGGAGTCATTGATTTCTGTTTGATCTATTCTTGCTTCAAAGAACTCTACTTTTTTGGGCAAGGTTTTCCACATTCTCTTCTAAGCTATTTATTCTACTTCCAATTCTTTCCTCTAAGACTCATATTTCACTTTTTATCTCTTCTTTCATTTGTTCTAAGAATTGATGAAATTCTTGTGGAAATTTTATTTTTTCCTTAAAGTTTCTAGTTAGAGTTGTTATAGAGTTGCTCATTCCTTCATCTTGAGGATCTCTGGGTTTGATACTGGGTGTTATTTTCATCTTTAATTTATTCATCTCTCCAGGTTTAGTTCCTGAAATGGGATTTTCTCCTGGAACTGAGCTATGACCCAGAAAGAGCTTCTGGGTAGGTTGACTGCTTATGTTGGGTCTTATTTTGGAGCCCATGTGTTCTGGCACTGACCTCCACATCCTAAGATTAGGCCTCTTTGGATTTTTAAAAGTTCAGAACTAGATCTACAGGATCTACTATCAGGAACCTCAGAGTTCTTGGGACTGGACTATACTGTTTTGATAGCTATGGACAGCTACTTTTCTCAGTAGAGTAGATAGTTTGAAATTCCACAACAGTTTGAATCCTAGATGATAAGTTTTTGGAAATGTTCAAGAAAGAATTCTTGTCCAGAAATGAGATGACCTCTTCCAACTATGATTCTAATTTCACACAGTAGAAGCCAGAATTCCAACTCAGTTTTTAAATTTGATTTCCAGTCCTTCATCTACTTTACCATGTAGTTGCTTCTTGTCCTCTCATTTTATAGTGAGAAAAAGCACTGTTATTCAAAAGGAGTCATAGCCCTAAAAGTTCCTCTTGGGTGTCACTGGAATTCCAAAATTCGCTTCACTCAAGAGTCAGTCTATTAATTTCTGCAAGATTAGTTCAAGACTTGACTGTATAGGTATTTGTCTCACTCCAATTTAAACTCTTTTTTTTCTAATTTATTTATTTTTTATTTTTTAAATTTTATAATATTTTATTTGATCATTTCCAAGCATTATTCATTAAAGACAAAGATAATTTTCTTTTCCTCCCCAACCACCCCTCATAGCCGACGCGTGATTCCACTGGGTATCACATGTGTTCTTGATTCTAACCCATTGCCATGTTGTTAATATTTGCATTAGAGTGTTCGTTTAGAGTCTCTTCTCTGTCATGTCCCCTCAACTGCTGTAGTCAGGCAGTTGCTTTTCCTCGGTGTTTCTACTCCCACAGTTTGTCCTCTGCTTATGAATAGTGTTTTTTCTCCTAGATCCCTGCAAATTGTTCAGGGACATTACACCGCCACTAATGGAGAAGTCCATTACGTTCGATTATACCACAGTGTATTAGTCTCTGTGTACAATGTTCTCCTGGTTCTGCTCCTCTCGCTTTGCATCACTTCCTGGAGGTTGTTCCAGTCTCCATGGAATTCCTCCACTTTATTATTCCTTTTAGCAGAATAGTATTCCATCACCAACATATACCACAATTTGTTCAGCTATTCCCCAATTGATGGGCATCCCCTCGTTTTCCAATTTTTGGCCACCACAAAGAGTGCAGCTATGAATATTCTTGTACAAGTCTTTTTGTCCATTATCTCTTTGGGGTACAAACCCAGCAGTGCTATAGCTGGATCAAAGGGCAGACAGTCTTTTATCACCCTTTGGGCATAGTTCCAAATTGCCCTCCAGAATGGTTGGATCAGTTCACAACACCACCAGCAATGAATTAATATCCCTACTTTGCCACATCCCCTCCAGCATTCATTACTTTCCTTTGCTATCATGTTAGCCAATCTGCTAGGTGTGAGGTGATACCTCAGAGTTGTTTTGATTTGCATCTCTCTGATTATAAGAGATTTAGAACACTTTTTCATGTGTTTATTAATAGTTTTGATTTCTTTATCTGAAAACTGCCTATCCATGTCCCTTGCCCATTTATCAATTGGAGAATGGCTTGATTTTTTGTACAATTGATTTAGCTCTTTGTAAATTTGAGTAATTAAACCTTTGTCAGAGGTTTCTATGAATATTTTTTCCCAATTTGTTGTTTCCCTTCTGATTTTAGTTACATTGGTTTTGTTTGTACAAAAGCTTTTTAATTTGATGTAGTAAAAATTATTTATTTTACATTTTGTGATTCTTTCTATGTCTTGCTTGGTTTTAAAGTCTTTACCCTCCCAAAGGTCTGACATGTATACTATTCTGTGTTTACCCAATTTACTTATGGTTTCCTTCTTTATGTTTAAGTCATTTTGAATTTATCTTGGTGTAGGGTGTGAGGTGTTAATCAATTCCTAATCTCTCCCACACTGTCTTCCAATTTTCCCAGCAGTTTTTATCGAATAGTGGATTGTTGTCCCAAAAGCTGGGATCTTGGGGTTTATCGTACACTGTCTTGCTGAGGTCGCTTGCCCCCAGTCTATTCCACTAATCCTCCTTTCTGTCTCTTAGCCAGTTCCAAATTGTTTTGATGACTGCTGCTTTGTAATATAGTTTAAGGTCTGGGACTGCAAGGCCTCCATCATTTGTGTTTTTTTTTTCATTATTTCCCTAGATATCCTTGATCTTTTGTTATTCCAAATGAACTTTGTTATGGTTTTTTCTAAATCAGTAAAGAAATTTTTTGGGAGTTCAATGGGTATGGCACTAAATAGATAAATAAGTTTGGGAAGGATGGTCATTTTTATTCTATTGGCTTGTCCTATCTATGAGCAGTTAATGTTTTTCCAATTGCTCAAGTCAAGTTTTAGTTGTGTGGAGAGTGTTTTGTAGTTGTGTTCATACAGTTCCTGTGTTTGTCTCAGGAGATAGATTCCTAGGTATTTTATTTTGTCTACGGTGATTTTGAATGGAATTTCTCTTTCTAGTTTTTGCTGCTGAGCTGTGTTGGAGATATATAGAAAAGCTGATGACTTATGTGGCTTTATTTTGTATCCTGCAACTTTGCTAAAGTTGTTGATTATTTAAATTAGCTTTTTGGTTGAATCTCTAGGATTCTTTAAGTAGACCATCATGTCATCTGCAAAGAGTGATAACTTGGTCTCCTCCTTGCCTATTTTGATGCCTTCAATTTCTTTTTCTTCTTTAATTGCTACTGCTAGTGTTTCTAGTACAATGTCAAATAGTAGAGGTGATAATGGGCATCCTTGTTTCACTCCTGATCTTATTGGGAATGCATCTAGTTTATCCCCATTGCAGATGATATTAGCTGATGGTTTTAGATATATACTGTTTATTATTTTTAGGAATGACCCTTCTATTCCTATGCTTTCTAGTGTTTTTAATAGGAATGGGTGTTGTATTTTATCAAAGGCTTTTTCTGTGTCTATTGAGATAATCATGTGGTTCTTGTTGGTTTGCTTGTTGATGTGGTCAATTATGTGGATGGTTTTCCTAATATTGAACCAGCCCTGCATCCCTGGTATAAATCCTGCTTGATCATGGTGGATGACCCTTCTGATCACTTGCTGGAGTCTTTTTGCTAGTATCCTATTTAAGATTTTTGCATCTATATTCATTAAGGAGATTGGTCTATAGTTTTCTTTCTCTGTTTTTGGCCTGCCTGGCTTTGGTATCAGTACCATATTTGTGTCATAAAAGGAATTTGGTCGAACTCCTTCTTTGCTTATTATGTCAAATAGTTTATATAATATTGGGATTAGTTGTTCTTTGAATGTTTGATAGAATTCATTTGTGAACCCATCTGGACCTGGAGATTTTTTCTTAGGAAGTTCTTTGATGGCTTGTTGGATTTCATTTTCTGATATGGGATTATTTACGAATTCTCTTTCTTCTTCTGTTAGTCTAGGCAGTTTGTATTTTTGTATATATTCATCCATATCACCTAAATTGGTGTATTTATTGCCATATAATTGGGCAAAGTAATTTTTAATGATTGCCTTAATTTCCTCTTCATCGGAGGTGATGTCCCCCTATTCATCTTTGATGCTGTTAATTTGCTTTTCTTCCTTCCTTTTTTAAATTAGATTGACCAGTACTTTGTCTATTTTGTTTGTTTTTTCAAAGTACCAGCTTCTTGTCTTATTTATAAAATCAATAGTTCTATCACTTTCGATTTTATTAATTTCTCCCTTAATTTTTAGGATTTCTAGTTTGGTTTTCTGCTGGGGTTTTTTAATTTGATCGCTTTTGAGTTTTTTTAGTTGCATTTCCAATTGATTGATCTCTGCTCTCCCTAGTTTGTTAATATATGCACTCAGGGATATGAATTTACCTCTGATTACAGCTTTGGCTGCATCCCAAACGGTTTGAAAGGATGTCTCCCCATTGTCATTTTCCTCGATAAAATTGTTAATTGTTTCTATGATTTCTTCTCTAACTAAATGATTTTGGAGTATCATATTGTTTAATTTCCAATTAGTTTTTGATCTGGTTTTCCATGAACCATTACTGATCATTATTTTTATTGCCTTGTGATCTGAAAAGGCTGCATTTATTATTTCTGCTTTTCTGCATTTGTGTGCCATGTTTCTGTGACCTAATGTAAGGTCAATCTTTGTGAATGTGCCATGTGGTGCTGAGAAGAAGGTGTATTCCTTTTTATCCCTATTTATTTTTCTCCATATGTTTATTAATTCTAATTTTTCTAAGATTTCATTCACTTCTTTTACCTTTTTCTTATTTATTTTTTGATTTGATTTATCTAAATTTGATAATTGTTGGTTTACGTCTCCCACTAATATGGTTTTACTGTCTATTTCTTCCTTCAATTCTCCTAGTTTCTCCATTAGAAATTTGGGTGCTATATTATTTGGTGCATACATGTTGATTAGTGATATTTCCTCATTATCTAAAGTCCCTTTTAACAAAATATAATTACCGTCCCTATCCCTTTTGATCAGGTCTATTTTTGCTTTGGCTTTATCAGATATCATGATTGCCACTCCTGCCTTCTTTCTGTCAGTTGAGGCCCAGAAGGTCTTACTCCATCCTTTAATTCTGACCTTGTGGGTGTCTACCCGCCTCATGTGTGTTTCTTGAAGACAACATACGGTAGAGTTTTGGATTCTAATTCATTCTGCTATAAATCTACGTTTTATGGGCGAGTTCATCCCATTCACATTCAAAGTTATGACTGTCACTTGTAGACTCCCTGGCATTTTGATATCCTTCCCTAATTCTAACCTTTCTTCTTCAGCTCTACCTTTTAGTCCAGTGATTTACTTTAAATCAGTCCCCCTTGTCCCCTCCCTTGATATGTTTCCCTTTCTAGCCCCTCCCTTTTTGTTCCCTCCTCCTCCCCCCGTCTTCTTCCCTCCCTTTTTTGTGTTCCCTCCCCCCTTCCCCCCCCTTGGTTTTCCCTTCTCCCTTCCCTTGTTGGGTAAGATAGAATTCAAGATCCCAATGGATCTGGATGTTCTTCCCTCTCAGAGTTGATTTCCCTGAGAGTAAGGTTTAAGTAAAAACTCTCTTCCTCTCCTTCTTATAGGAGTTTTCTTCCCCTCCCCTTCCCTTGAGAATCTTTGTGTGAGCAAGATTATTGTATTTGGTCTTTCTTTTCCCCCTATTTGCATATTACATTTTCCCCACATGTTAGTATACATAGATTGATATAAATGTAGTCCTTATAGAAGAGAGTTTGAGTAAAAGAAAAAGATAACATTTTTCTCCTTTTCCCTTTCCTTCATATTTACCTTTTCAGGTATTCTGCTCTTAGTTTTTCAGTATTGAACTTTCCACAGAGCTCTGGTCTTTTCTTTGCAAAAACTTGGAAATCTTCTATTTTGTTGAATGCCCATACTTTCCCTTGGAAGTATATAGTCAGTTTTGATGGATAACTTATTCTTGGTTGAAGGCCCAGTTCTCTTGCCTTTCTGAAACCAATGTAAACTCTTAAAAAGCTTTTGCTTCATCTTCTCCAGGATTTCCCATTGAACCTGTTGAGGCTTTGCTTATAGATGTTATAGAATTATTCTTTTCTCCTGGGTTTATCTTTTTTTAAAAAATATTTATTTGGCACTTTATTTTTTTAAAATATGTTTCCATGATTCATTTTCTTTCCTTCCCCTTTTTCCTTTCCTCTCCCAGAGCCAACAAGCAATTCCACTGGGTTGTACAAATGCTGTCACTTGATACTGGGTTTATCTTTTAAGAGCCCTTGTCTCTATGCCTTTATTCTTTATTCTTATGACTTTGAACTTTATGTTAGGACTGGGCCCTGCATGTTTTGGAGATAATGTTTAGACTGGTCCTGTTAGTCCTCAATTCATGGAGCATTTTTTTTTGTTATTTAAGACTTTCAAGGATAGCTCAGGATGGGGAAGGATAGTTCAGTATGGGGACCTGTAAGCTTTCAGTGCTTCTAACATAATCTGTTCCAGGGAAAAGGATCATTGCCGTCCTGGTCTGAGCTCTGCAAGTTCTTGACCTTGTACCTTGACCCTGGTTTGGGTCAGAGCAAGATATCTGTCATCTTTTCTTTGGTTAGAAATTCCAGTAGATTATTGCTGTAGATTCCTCTTTGGTTTGAAATTCCGGGGCTGGTTATTAATGTATGACTTAAGACTAGGCTAAAAGTTGGAACTAAGACCTCACTTGGCCTCTTGGGTCAAGTCCACATAGCTGCCACTTTTTTTTTGTTTTGTTTTTAACTTTTATTACCTTCTATCTTGGAACCTATACCAAGTAACAGAAGAGCAGTAAGGGTTAGGCTTCTGGTCTCCAGGCCTGGCTCTCTCCCCACTGAGCCCCCAGCTACCCTCCACAGCTTCTTTCTGAACTTGATCCTTGTTATAGCTTAGGGGCCTATCACTGATCCTTCCTTTGGAATACCACCCATAAGGTCAGTTTTCAACCTGTTCTTGATCTGTAATCCAGAATTAAGTAATAAGCAGTTAAACTGATAGTTAGTTTATTCCTATTCCTGTTCCCAGCTCAAGTTTAGGTCCCTTCCCCCCTCCCCCCAGGTTTGGTACCTCTTCTTGCCCTGTGACATAGCCTCTCCCTGTGCTGGAATGTTTTTCATGGCTGTCCCGGCTATATTTTGTCCCCAGTATCTGTAGATCTTTTTGTCTGTTTCCCCATGCTGACTCAGGCTGGAAAAATGTCTCTATGATTTTTGTTGGATTTCTTAATTAAGTCCTCGATCTAGTGCTTTGTCTAGATGTTTGGAGGAGTTGTGTGTGTGTGTGTGTGTGTGTGTGTTTTTACACAGTCCAGCTATACTTCCTACTATGCCATCTTTATACTAATGTTTTTTTCAATGTCACATAACTTTACATATGCATATATGTATGTATACATATATATATAGTTCAATTTTTCAAATGATTGGGTGATGTCATGGTGTATCTTTCTACAAATCACAGCCTACTTATAACTTATCTTACATGTTTTTGTCTATTATTCTTCTGTAGATTCTCTATTAAAAATTTTTCCAGTATTCTGACATTTTCCTTCTAGGACTTTTTACATATTATAGGTATCAGTGCATTCATTCCTTTTGGATTTTGAATGTAAATTCACTTATTACTTTTGATATGAGATTCCAAAATAAGATCTACTGGGTAGTTGGGCTTTGATTAGTTGATTCCCTCCATAACAGATAGCTAAGTGCAGATAATAGAGATAATGAGATATATATTAAATAAATTGTAATTTATCCTCAAGTGTGAAATTGCTTTTCTGATTAAAATGGAAGGATTGACTAACTGAAAATTGTCTATAACCCTGGAGGCTTTTAAATAAGTCAACTTGGCAACCCTGGAATCATTTAATACAGTAAAATAGAGTTGAGGTTATGAACATGTTTGTGGTATGTCACCCTTCAGCTTAAAGGATTTTCTCTTTTCCGATTGACCAAGGTATCTAGCAGCAGAACTGTTTGACTAGAAGGAAACACTTCATCCAGAATTTAAATTCATCATCTTGAGAAAGTTCAAAGCACAGTTAGGATTTAATCAAGGATTAAATGTTTCTTTTTTCCTTCTGCTACCACCTGGTCTAGGCTTCATCACTTTACACCTGGACTACTGCAATAGCTTGCTGCTTAACAGCTTGTTGTCTGTAGTCTTCTCATTACAATCCAACCTCTTGGTGTGGTGGACAATCTGCAGATGTAGGAAGAGGCAAATAGCTTGTAATAGGTTGGCTAGAGTATTGGCTAGAAAAAAGGATGAATTAATTAAGTAAATCTGGAAAAATAGATGGAAAAAGAGCCATGGAAGGTCTTTACTAGAGTCTAAAAAGATTTATATTTTATCTGTGGGCATTGGGGAGCCACTGAAGGAACAGGAAGGTGATGCCAGATTATAAAGGGTTATAAATGCTAAAAAGGGAAATTTGAACTTTATTTTGTATTGAAGAGGGAACTACTGCTCTTCTGCCTTGGAAATGATACTCACTATTGATTCTAAGACAGAAGGTGAAGAGTTAAAAAAAGAATTATATTGAGGATCCCTTCCACCCAAAGACCTTTTCTGTTGCCTTATTGGTCATCAGTCCTGTGTAGTTTCCTTCTGTTTCCATAGTGATGGTGACGAAGAGGTAGAAAAAGAGGCAGAGTTGTTAAGAAATCTTAGGTCTACAAAATCTGTTTAGCTGTTGATATATTAAGTGGAAGAATGAATGAATGAAAAAACATTTATTAGGCACTTATTTTGTGTAAAACACTGTACTAACTGCTGGAAATACAAATAGTAAAACAATCCTCGTTCTCGAAGTACTTATATTTTAAGACAGTGATGGTGAACCTATGGTATGGCTGCCAACGATGGCATGCAGAGGGCTCTCTGTGGACACTTTGGCCACCCTTTTTCCCCATCATTCACCAGAGTTTGTTAATAGAAAGGCAGAGAGACTCAGGTGTAGCTGCTCCCTCCTCTTCTCCACCATGCCTGACAATTTTTCACATCCCCTGCTCTTCTGCCCAGCAGCCCAATGGGAGTGCACAGGGGGTAATGTGGGTGTCTCACAGGTGGCAGAGCTGTAGAGGAGCAGAGCAATTTGGACCACTCTCCTCTCCTTCCCTTTCTTTCCTTTCTTTTCCTCCCCCCAACATTTAGGGACAACATTCCTCACTTCAACTACCCCTCCACCCAGCAGCTCAATGGTGTACTATTTAAAGGATTGAGGATTGAAGAAGTTTGGATTGGAGGATTGAAGAGGATTGAAGAAGTACAGGGGATAAGGAAGTTTTTGTAACAGGGAATGGAGGGGTTGAAGGGACAGAGGGAAAATGGATGCCAGTGAGGTAAAAGGAGGGAAATACCCCCTGCTGAGAGGCTATCTATGAAAAATGTGGTTCCTGAGAAATGGGCCAACTATAATAGCCTGAGGGGATGTCTTCTCTATTGATTGATGTTGAAGATACCCCAGAGCAGGTAAGCCTGGATTTCCCTGAGGGACATGCTTCCCCCTGGACCAAGGTTGCCCAGCAGGGGTCTGATTAGGACTGGTTATGGTTGAATAGTTGTCCTTAGGTTCTGCTTCCTCTATGACCCCTTAAATGATAATCCTCTTATATGACTGCAGTTTATTTAAATAAAGATGAATTTTAATAACAAGTTTGGATTGGGAGGTATTAGGGAAGAGGGAATGAGGATTTCCCTAGATTGGGTTTGAATCTCTCTCAGCTTTTGAGCTGAGACCAAGCCTTGCAGGCTGGTGGAAGATTTCTTTTATTCCTATCTATGCTAATCTATGCTACTTTTCTTAAGATCAAAGTCTTTAGCAGTAGACAGCAAGAGGAAGAAAAGGTTCTGACTTTTAGAGCTGGTTGGGTCTGTCTCTTTGGACTGACGTCCTTAAAGACCAGCCTTACAGTTCAAACTGCTCCCCTTAAATCCTTTTGTTCGATGACATCACAGGAATTCAGGTAGAGCACACAGTAGGGAAAATCCAGGAATAGAAGTACTTCTATCCTGAGACAGGGAGAGAGGCTCCTTCCAGTCTGAGGGCCAGGAAAGAGAGACTGTCCTTGAGTCCAACTGTCCCCCTCCAAGTTCCCTTTCCCCCATTAACTGTCGTTCTTATCAATATCTTCTCTCCAGCATTCCAACTGCTGTTTGTTCTACCTGAGTGGCAGAAAGTCCAAAACATGCTTCAGTTTTCCTTTCTACAATGGGGACACTTTCTCCCTCCCCTCTGTGGGGTAAGGGTTGGGGGAGGGCAGGGTATACCCAGCATGTGGGGATGTGGGTAGGTGTGGCATTCAGTCTCTGGGTGGGGGTGGGCACAGCACTCAGTCTTGGGGGGGGGCGGGCACAGGCACTCCATCTCTAAAAGGTTTGCCATCACTGTTCTAAAAGAAGGAGATTGCATCTAAAAGAAGTTTTCAGCTGTAAGTCAGATGAAAAGGTAATGGCCCTTAGAGTGAGTGGTAAAGCAGATGATAATGTATCATCTTTAATGTTATTTCTAAGCCATTTCTTTTTTAAAAATAAAAAAAATATTTTAAAAATATTTTTCCATGGTTACCTGATGCATTTTCTTTCCTTCCACTCTTACCTCCCCTCTCCCAGAGCCAACATGCAATTCCACTGGGTTAGATAAATGTTATCACTTGTTATCTATTTCTATATTCATTTTTGCAACAGAGCAATCTTTTAAAACCAAAACCTCAAATCATATACCCATATAAATAAGTGATAAGTCACATGTTTTTCTTCTGCATTTCTATTCCCATAGCTATTTTTTTCAAAATGGATAGAATTCAGGTCTGTACCCCAAGGAGATAATGGACAAAAAGACTTGTACAAAAATATTCATAGCTGCGCTCTTTGTGGTGGCCAAAAACTGGAAAACGAGGGGATGCCCATCAATTGGGGAATGGCTGAGCAAATTGTGGTATATGTTGGTGATGGAATACTATTGTGCTAAAAGGAATAATAAAGTGGAGGAATTCCATGGAGACTGGAATAACCTCCAGGAAGTGATGCAGAATGAGAGGAGCAGAACCAGGAGAACATTGTACACAGAGACTAATACACTGTGGTATAATCGAACGTAATGGACTTCTCCATTAGTGGCGGTGTAATGTCCCTGAACAATTTGCAGGGATCTAGGAGAAAAAAACATCATTCATAAGCAGAGGACAAACTGTGGGAGTAGAAATACCGAGGAAAAGCAACTGCCTGACTACAGCAGTTGAGGGGACATGACAGAGGAGAGACTCTAAATGAACACTCTAATGCAAATATTATTAACATAGCAATGGATTCAAATCAAGAAAACATGTAATGCCCAGTGGATTTACATGTCGGCTATGGGGGGTGGGGGGGAGGAAAAGAAAAAGATCTATGTCTTTAATGAATAATGCTTGGAAATGATCAAACAAAATAAAATTTAAAAAAAAATGGATAGAATTCTTTCTTATACGTCCTCAGGATTGTCCTGAATCCAATTTTTTGCTACCACAATGAATGTGACTATGAATATTTTTGTACAACCCTTTTTATTATCTCTTTGAGGTACAAACCTAGTAGTGGTATTGCTGGATCAAAGGGCATGTATTCTTTAAATTGCCTTCCAGAATGGTTGGATTAATTTACAACTCTACCAGCAATGCATTAGTGACCCAATTTTGCCATATCCCCACCAACATTTATTATTTTCCTTTACTCTCATATTGACCAATCTGCTTGGTGTGAGGTGGGACCTCAGAGTTGTTTTGATTTTCATTTCTCTAATCATGAGGGATTTAGAACATTTTTTTCATGTGATTATTGATAGTTTGTCTATTCATGTCCCTTGACCATTTGCCAATTGGGGAATGACTTGATTTCTTCTACATTTAACTGAGTTCCTTATACATTTGAGAAATTAGACCTTTGTCAGATCTAAGCCATTTCTTAGGTTATTTATCCTTAAAAGATTTTGGGGGTAAGAATTTTCTTTTAGGGGCTTAGTAGCGATGTCTGTCAAGGAGGATGGGGTTGTGTAACACTTACAAAAGGCATGAGTCACATGCACAAGGGTTGCTTCTCTGGTGATGGCAGTAGGGGTTGAGTTGGAAGCAGAGTCAGTGGCCGAAGGTGGCAGAGCTGTTATGCTCAGACCCATTTCCATCTAGGTCTAAGGGGGGGAGATAGTGGTAGTGGTGTGACTGCTTGACCCATGTTTCCTCCATTTCTTTCCTTAGGATATTTTGCTGCTTTAGGATGGTGTGTGTAAATGTGTGACTTTGTCCTGGCATCATCAAGTTGACAGTGTAAAGGAAGAACTGGACCATATTAAAAGTTAGAGGTGAGATCTTCAGTATGTTGGTTGAATCCTCTATAGCAGTGATGGTCAAGCTTTTAAGCTGAGTGTCATGCTTTGCCCCCCACCCTCACCGCCCAACTCCCCCCTTGCCCCAGACAAGGGAAGGAGGAAGCATTTCCATTGGGCTGCTGGGCAGGGGGGGTGAGTGATAAGAGGTGGGGGAGGAGAGTGGCCCATGCTTTGCTTCCCTCCAGTTCTGCTGCCTGTGAGTTATGCTCCCTTCAAACCTAGCTCCTTTCCAGCCCCACCATGAGAATCACCTTCACCATAGACTCAATAGACTGCTGTCCTTACTGCACCCTCATACAACATGTGAACCCCCAGTGCCTCACCCCAGATAGGGGAAGGAGGAAGCACTCCCAATGGGCTGCTAGGCAGAGGGAGGGGTGAAGTGAGGAATGTCCTCAGTTGCATGGAGAGGGGGTGGGGAACAGCTCTGCCCTGTGTCCCTCTGAGTTTCTAGTAATGAACACTGGCAGGTGACTATAGGCATGCTCACAGAGAGGGCTCTGTATGCCCTTTTTGACATGTGTATTAGTGGGGAAATTGAGAAGGAACCAGAGTTGCCAGATACTTGGGGAATAAATATAAGGTAGCACCATTGCTTCCTTCCCTTCCCCCAAGCAGAGCTGTTAACTACAGAGTCAGGTCTGACTAGAGCTGAAAGGCTTAGTGAAAATCACCCTCAGCCTCCATTTTCTTTAGGTGATGTACTTTGTAATTTCCCCTCCTAACACACTGAATATGATTGAGCCTTTAGAAAAAACCCAAAATATCTGTTTATTTGGATAAAAGGGTTGAAGTATAATGATGATAGAGGAAAACAGGAAGTCCCTAGCTATTCCCCTTCTACAGATGATCTTAGGGGTTTGAATCAGGGAGTCTTCTTTAGAATAGGCTCTGATTTTCCCCCAAGGGAAAAGTCTCTATCCTAAAGGTATCACCAAGGAAATACAGGATCTTCTGTTTCTTAGGCAAAAGGATTAAGGGATGTATGTAGTCTTCACAGTAAGGGTTAGTTCCCCCTCGCTTCAGACCAAGAAGAAAAGAAGAAGAACCTTTAGCTTCCCAACTGCTTCTCCTTTCAGCTTGGCTGGAAAGTTCCATCCCATCCCCTGATGGCAGCTGGATTCCATCTCATCTCTTCCTGAGACAGTTTTTTTCCAATCCAGTCTTTTCCATTCCTTCTGGCCTCTCCCTCTTACACACATGCATGCCATAGGTTTGCCATCGCAGCTCTATAGAAAATTTAGAGACACCAATGTGAATTACACAATGACCAGACTTGGAAGGCTTGTGGTCTGTAGAAGTACCCATGCTAATGAACACATAGATTCATATAAGTACTGGGAACCCACTCCTGTTGATTCAGAATTATTCAGCTAGAAATACAGAAAGATAAAAGATATTTTTATTAGAGGCATAGAGTTCACAAAAAGCATTTTTCATGCACTGTAGATAGATCGAATGCTGAAAAACTGTGCAATGGATTTAGAAAATAATATCCCCTGAGTCCAATTAAATGCTTAAAATAGTTTTCAGTTCTCTTCCAAGAAATGCATTCAGAACTGTAGTCCCTTGTGTTTTAATAGTATGATTCTTGGCTACCATGCTGGATATTTATTTTTAGTAGTCTTAATTCTTACCTGTTCTTTGACCTACCTTATATATGATATGCCAGGCAATACCAAGACCCAGGATCCTGTTGGGGACTGACACTACTAGAAATAACATGTGTTTACCATTTTCAGTCTCTTCCCTGTATTTGATAAATGGGCACTTGGGGGCCATCTTCTAATAAGCGTTCCACTGTGCATTATTGCTGTGGAAGACAAGTGGTCCCAGGGGAACATCCTTGCTAAAGGACAGAAAGTAGCCACAGTGGTAGAAGGAAGGATTTCAGAATTTCCTACTTATTATATTGTCAACTAGTCAATACAAAAGGCTATATATCCTTTTCTCTTTGAGTGAATTAAGTCATATGCATCCCTTAATAAAACAGTTGCTATAATGCAGAAGGCAAAATTAAGAAGAATCAACCTGAAATGGATAAAGATAAATAATGTGGAATCTTCCTAGGAATCACCTCTGGCCCTCTGAAATGATTAAGAAGCTCAAGTTACTCCTCTCAAAACAGAGAGATCCCACTTCACAGTGTAAACTAGCATAGACAAAGCTATAATCTGGTAAACTGTAACACATCTAGAAAATGCCAGTTACTTTGGGAATTTATAAGGGAATGTTGAAAAAGGAGAGCTGAGGAATCACTTAATTTAAATAATAAATAATGCTAATTTGTTTCTTTTATTTTAGACAAAAAAAATTTGAGTAGAGAAGGCAATTCCCTGAGCTGTGCTGGACTGATGGAGATGAAGGTAGTATTAGTGGGCATAGGGCAGTCTTTGGAATCAAAACTTGGGTTCAAGTGCTTCCTCTGACATACAATTTGACAATGGGTAAGTCACTTGGCCTTTCAGTGCCCTAGGTAAACGAAGAATTACAATGTGGATGGGTTGATGAGTAGAATATTCTTGGAGTTTCCACAGCAGGAGTCACACATACTATGAAATATCAGGCCACATAAGATGATGGAAAATACACCAAGGAACTTCCCCTCTCTTTTTGTCTCAGTAGATATAAATACTTGGAGAGTGCCCTATGCAGAGATGTTATATATTTCAGAAATGTTTGGTGCACACCATAGCTGTGGGTGTAAATCATGACCTCCCTACAAGTTAGTAGAAGATCTTTATGAGTTGTCATAGCTAAAAAAAATTGCTTCCTTGCTGGCTAATCTTCTGGCGTTATATGTTTCTCTGGCTGTAACCCAATTGACTCTTAGATGTCAATGTGCACTTCTATTTCCTGGCCTGTATTTGAAATAAAGTTTGATAGGTCCCCTCTAAGACTTGCACTGGGCTAGCATTATAGCTGTTAGGAGTCCAAGGTTATTTCTTTTCTTTTCTTTCGTTCTTTTTTTTTAATCCTTACTTTCTCTTAGTATCAGTTCTAAGACAGAAAAGAAGCAAGGGCTAGGCAGTTGGGGTTAAGTGACTTGCCCAGGAAGTGTCTGAGGCCAGATTTGAACCTACATTCTCCTAACTCCATGCCTGGTGCTCTTTGCACTGTGCTTTCTAGCTGCCCTTCCAGGGTCATTTCCAGGTCATGATGAGGCAGAATAGGACTTTTGTGGAGATCCAGGTTTATCATGGCTAATAAACATTTATTAAGCTCCTACTATGTGCCAGGTACTAAATGACTTAAATGCTGGGGATACAATAAAAAAATAGTCCTTTCCCTCAAAGAGCATACCATTTAATGGGAGAAGACAGTACACCAAAGGAAGCTGAAAATGGGAGGAGGCACCCTACTCAGACATGGTGGAGAAGTCATCTGGGAAGTCTCAAAGCAGTTCAGCCAGATAAGAAATGAGTTGCGCTCTCTCCTTAAAGAGAGAGTTGGCTCTGCCCTCTAATCAGAGAGGCAGAGGATGGTGATGTGGTAGATCACTCATGGTAAATCAGTAAATTAGAATTCTGACTTATAAGTTAGTTTTTTTAATCAATTTTATTAATTTGAAATTATCCATAGAGTTTGAACATACTTGGTTGAAATGATAAAATAGAATTTCTGACCCTAAAAATCTAAGCTTCAGAAACTAGACCCATGATGACCCCACTGAGGTACAAACACCTAGTGAGATCCTGTCTAGGACAAACAACTAGCCTCTATTTGTACATCTTGATTATAAGCCCATATCAATAAACACATCATGTCAGGGAAAAACTTCAGCTGGTGCCTTTATTATTCTCTCTGCCCTCCTGCCTTACACTCAGGGACTGGCCAATAACCTGCTACGCAAAACTAGCCAGCAGTGACAAGATGCTGAGAGTGAGAATTCGTCTTCTCTACTGACATTTATTGAGTATGTGTTTATATGATATGGTGCAATGAATGAGGTGTCCTGAAAAGTGGTATTTCTTGACCATAATCAAATATCAGCATCTTTCTCTTTGTTTTTTTTTTCCAGTTTTGTTTTGCTATGATTTCATTGGCTTAGGGTGTTCTCCATTGAGAAAAACTATATACATCCATTTAGATCAGCAACTGTTTTATAATTGATTGTTATGAGAGAGACACATGACATAGTAGACATGGAGTGGTAGATTTGGAGTCAGTTAATTCTAGGTTTGAATCCTATTCCAGATCTGAAATATGATCCTGGACAAATCACTTAAACTCTCTTAGCTTCAGTTTTCTAATCTGCAAAATGAGGATATCAAACTGTGGTCTTCAAGGACCCTTCTTGGTCTAAATCTGTGATTGTATGATGTTTAAATTGATTGACATTACTGAGAACTTAAGTGAATTGCCCAGGGCCATTATGTGTTAGAGGTGGGCAATGAATCTAGAAGTTTTTGATTCTAAGCTAGCTCTCTATCCATTATACCACCATGTCTCACTAGCATTTTTAGATTAGAAGTAGAAGACTGTATTATATGAATGTTTGAGACCTGTTACACTTCCTAATTTATGGAACCTAATTTGATGTTTAATTTGTGTTTCTGGTTATGGCTCTCAGTTGGTTGCAAGGATTTAAGCTAGAACAGCCCTGGGATATCTGGATTACCACAGGAAAGTGTAACCCAGGACTGACTCATTCTTTTAATTGAGACCAGAGTAGTTCCAGAATGGTTTCATTCCTTTGAGGTTCTCTTAAATTAAAATATTACCTTAAGAGTCCCAGACATAATAGAACAAAGAAATGACTCAAACCCTAGGATTAACCCTGAAACCAGAAAGCCATATTGTCACACTAGGCAGAACTTTTATTTTTTTTTAATTTGGAAATTTTTATTTAATTAATTAATTTAGAATATTTTCCCATGGTTACATGATTCATGTTCTTTCCCTCCTCTCCTCCCACCCCCCTCCTGTAGCCAATGAGCAGTTCCACTGGGTTTTACATGTGTCATTGATCAAGACCTAGTTCCATATTATTGATATTTGCACTAGGGTGATAGTTTAGCGTCTACATCCCCAATCATATCCCCATCAACCCATGTGATCAGGTAGTTGTGGGCAGAACTTCTAAAAAGACAGTTGTTTTGTGAGAAATGTGAGGTAGATGATAAGGAACAGCTCTTGCTGGGAATGGAGGTATTTTCATTCCTTAGAGTAGGAGCTAATCTTGAAACAGTAGTTTTTACCCTTCAAAAAAAAATTGTCCTTTCCTGCCTCTTTTTATGTAATAGTTTTCTTGGAGTTCCCTTCCTTCTGTTCCCTCTGACTGTTGAAATCATAGTCACACTTCAGATCAAATGCTTACTTTCTCATCAAGCATTGCCCAGGAACCATATGTAGGATATCCACTTCACATGAGGCATTTTGCTAGGGATAAAAAGAGAGACATAATGCAGACTCTGCTCCTACAATTCAATAGTAGGGAAATGACATTTATATATATATATATTCAAATAATCATGCCAGGTACTTAGTAGGTTCTTAAATGCTTATTGATTAATGAAGTAAATGCAAAGGAGAGAGCCAACAAAAGTTCATGAAAACTGTAATAATGGAGATAATTTTCAGATGGGGGTAGTGGTGGTTGGGATCAAGGAATACTTTAAGCATCTGAGTTGGTTATTGAAAGAAGAGGACATATTAATGAACTGAAGCAGGTAGCAGAGGAACAACTTTTTGGGGAGGTAATGTTGTAGAGTGGAAAGAGCATTAGACTTGGACAGAGTATGAATTTTGTCTGTGCCAGAGATGGGATTCTAGGCAAGTTTCCACATCTGTAAAACAATGATAATATTGCTTTTACTAACTTATGAAGTAAATAAATCTTGAAATGCTATACAAAATATAGGATTATTATTCTAATGAATTGGTAGTAGAGTACAAAAATCTGCAAAATTGGGAGAATTGGTTCTATGACCCCCTTGAGTAAAGGACTGATGTTGTAGTGCAGATAATTTAGAAAGTTGCCCTAGTCATAGCAAATATCTCACCTTTCCTGCACCCCAACCCAGGTTCCTCTAGACTCAGACTAGGCTTTATTTTTTTCCTTTTTTTCCTTTAGTAACACACTTAATATAGATTTTCCAAAGTTATATGATTCATATTATCTCCTTCCCTTCTTCCCTTCCCCTTCCTGGAGTTGGCAAGCAATTGAATATGGGTTATATATGTATTATTGCACAAAACACATTTCCCATATTCTTCATTTTTGTAAGTAAATCTTTTTTTGGTAATTTTTTTGGAAATGATTTTTTGTAAATCTTATAAAACCCAAACCATAAATCATATACCTAAGTAAACAAGTGATAAATCATATGTTTCCATCTGCATTTCTACTCCAACAGTTCTTTCTCTGCAAGTGGATAGTATTCTTTTTCATAAGTCCCTCAGAATTGTCCT
This sequence comes from Monodelphis domestica, assembly GCF_027887165.1. Lineage (NCBI taxonomy): Eukaryota > Metazoa > Chordata > Mammalia > Didelphimorphia > Didelphidae > Monodelphis > Monodelphis domestica. The sequence goes on along the minus strand of NC_077227.1, from coordinate 389,457,802 downwards.
GGGTCATTGTATTGCTATTAGTAGCAAAGTCTATTACATTTGATTATCCCTCAGTATTTCAGTCACTGTGAATAATGTTCTCCTAGTTCTGGTTATTTCACTCTGTATCAGTTCATGTAGGTCTTTCCAGTTCAGACTAGACTTTATATTTTAAAAAATCACTTGCATGTAATATTCCATACATCAATCACAAAATTAACTAATTAATTTGCTCCCGTTGAGAACTCCAGGAAAATCTCCAAAAATATACCTATATTGACTATTTCCTGTTAAGATTCTTATCTTGCCCTTTTGTGTGACCCAAACAAGAAAACATATTTCCATTGTAATTTAGAAGAACTTTACTGGGAGAAATAAAAAAGATAAAGCAATAAAACTCAAAGGGGCAGAGCATTTCTCTGGAAAAGAATCACCCCTTATATATGCCTACCCAGAATTTTTCTCTGTCTCTACCTTAGAAGTCTTAAAACAATTGCTATCTGTTTAAGACCTATGCCCAGTATGACAATTCATGACATTCCTTGCATTTTTAGAGTGGTGGTTATTTCCTCTTAACCTCTATTTGTGTCCCAGAGTGTGACGGTTCAGGTAGAAACCAGAGGAATTGGAAGAGAAGATCCCCCTACATAAATATAGGGTCTAAACTAGGAATATATGCTATGGAGAAGGGAAGAGGGGAAATAGAAAATAGTCCAATTTGGCTGGCAGGTAGGAGAATAAAGTAAAATATGGTTGGAAAAGTACCTTGGAGCCAAATTATTGGATGACAGAGGTGAAGCTTTGAATATCAAAACTGAGGGTTTAGAGGCAGCCCAGGTAACATAGTGTATAGTGCAACAGGCCTAGAGTTGGGAGAACTTGAGTTCAGATGTGAAAATCACTTCACCCCCATTGCCTAGCCCTTTCTCTTTTTCTTAGAATTGATACTAAGACCCAAGGTAAAGATTAAAAAAAAAAAGGTTAAGGGTTCATATTGTTATTTAATTTCACCTGGGCCTTCACAGTTGCATGGTAACTTTTTTTTTTCTTGATTGATTCCATTTTGCATTTCCTACTACTTCTCTTCCAGACCTTCTTCTACCAGATACACCACTCCTCCTCCTTCCTTTTAGTAGAGGGATTCATTTCATTATTTGAGAAAAATGAAGCTGAGCTTCCTCTTCTCTCCCAATCTATGTTCCTCAGGTCATCTCAAAATCACCCATTATTCATGCTTCCTTTTCCTCAGAATCTGAGGGAGAGATGGTTTTCTCCATGCCAAGGCTTCTATTTATGTTCTTGAACGCTAGTAGCTGTTAAAAGAAAAATCCTGTTTTTTTGTGTAATTGAAGAAAAAAATAAAATATTATGAAATCCTTTTAGAAAAAATAAGAAAAATTCTAGTTCAGACCTTGTTCAAATAAAGGCAAATAAAGGAAGTAAGTCAAAGGAGTTTAGTGGCCCCCTCTGGTATGAAGCAGTTGGAATGGGTTATTTTTTTTTAATTGTTGGTTATTTTTTTTTCACTCATGTCTAACTTTCCCCCCATTTGGGGTTTTCATGGCAAAGATAATGGAGTGGTTTGCCATTTCCTTCTTCAGGTCATTTTATAGATGAAGAAACTAAGGCAAGTGGAATTAAATACCCAGGATCATGTCGTACTAAGTGTTTGAGTCCAGATTTGACCCCAGTCTGGCACTCTATCCACTATGCCACCTAGGTGGAGTGGGACCAGTGCTAAATCAATGCTCCAGCCTACTTTATAGACAGTAATAGAACAATTTACATATAAAGGTAAAACAGTTGAAATTGGTGGAGGTGTTCTTGAAGAGGGGAGACAAGTGCCATCTCAGTGCCTCCCACTAAAGGTATCATTGGGAGATAAGATGAATTCTTAGATGATGGGATTAGGAGACCTTACCCTTTCTTGCAGTCTGCCTGAGAATAGCACCTAATGGTTAAAATATGGGGAGTCACTGAGACTGTATTTTCCCTAGTGGCCTGATTTTATGTAGAGCTTATTCCTTTAATCATCTCCAGAGTCTTTCTTGTAATCACCTTCTCTTTATCCACAGGCTTCTTTTTCTGCTGTCTACAAGCTTATACAGAGGCAACTAGGTGGCACAATGGATAAAATTCTGGGCCTAGAGTCAGGAAGACCTGAGTTCAAATTTAGCTTCAGATGCTAGTTAAAAGTTCTATTCCTTCATGGTTAGGTAGAGAAGAGAGAAGAGGGAGGACAAGATAATACATTCTTTTTAGGCTTACCCTTTCATTTCAGCCATTTTTCTTGGGACAATGCTGAAACTCTCATAATGAGACCTCACCCTAACTTAAGGTAATTATACATTACATTCCTAAAACCTCCTCCTATGCAGGACTGTATAACCAGACAATAACTATTTGTCCATTTATCACCAAATAGTACCAAGGTTCAAAGTTCCCCACTTAAAAAAAATCTAAGGTTCTATTTGTGTATAAAGATGAGTGGTTGTGGGGGGAAAATCTAAAAGCAGTTTATGCCCATTGTCTCTGATGGCTATTTCATTGCTTTCCTGGCCTTTTCATACATAAATTAGCCATGAAAAATTTCACATCTTTTGCAGTGTAGAAAATGATCAAATCTAAATGGGGATGACCATTTACAAGGTACAATGTAATCTGGATGCATCCTTATATCTCATTGCCTATAATCATCCAGGTTCAGTACAAGGCATATACTTTGTACATAACATTTGCTATGTGCTATATTATGCATCTTATAATTAAAGACCAGATATAAAATGTAGCAACCAAGCACATGGCATGTTTATAGTAATAGTACATAATGCAGTAAGGAAACAGTACACATGAGAAAATACGCTATAATACAATATAGTCAAATTGAAAGCATATATTATATATACTATTATCAATGAATTTTGTCAGACTACATGAGTACTTTCCCCATTTTTCTTGATGTATCATAATTACATCTGGCCACTTTTAAATTGTTTTAAAGTTTATTTATTTAATTAAATAATTTAGAATATTTTCCCATGGTTACATGATTCATGTTCTTTCCCTCCCCTCCTCCCAACCCCCTACTGTACCCAACAAGCAATTCCACTGCATTTTACATGTGTCATTGATCAAGAGCTATTTCCATATTATTAATATTTGCACTAGGGTGATCATTCAGAGTCAACATCCCCAGTCATATCCCCATTGAACCATGTGATCAAGCAGTTGTTTTTCTTCTGTTTCTACTCCCACAGTTCTTTCTCTGAATGTGGATAGCATTCTTTCTCATAAGCCCCACAGAATTGCATTGCTGCTAGTAGAGAGTCCATTCCATTCGACTGTGCCACAGTATATTTGTCTCTCTGTACAATGTTCTCCTGGTTCTGCTCCTTTTGCATCAATTTTGCATCAATTCCTGGAGGTCGTTCCAGTTCACATGGAGTTCCTCCATTTCATTATTCCTTTTAGCACAGTAGTATTCCATAAAACTCTGGTCACTTATTGAAGAGTCCTGATAGTTATATTTTGACCTCCTTAGTTTGTGGATGGTCAACTATTGACCACCTGTAGTTGTGATTGCCTCTCTCCACATATTCCCTCACTGACTAATATAAACTTTTAACCCTTTGCAGTATACTTTTTTCTTTTTTTAATTTTAATACCAAATTCTATTTGGTATTAAATTAAGCTAATTTAATACCAAATTTCCACATAAGTTTTCTGAAGTTATATGATCCATATTGTCTCCCTTCTTCTCTCTCTGTTCCCAGACTGACAATTAAGGTGTTACCATGATACATGTGTTATCATGCAAAATATACTTTTGTAGTATATTCTAATAATCTGGGAAATATGCCTTATAATCAGTTTCTAAGTACTTCCTAAAGCTTATATGGAATTTTTAGAAGGGTTGGGTAAGTTAATGAAATCAGACACTTTTTTTGTCTTTCTCTTCCTATCTCTTGGTGAATACTTCACATCTCCTCAAAATATCATAACATCTTGTAAAATAACCTCAGTATTTTGGGGTCTTAAACTTTATGGCACTCCTTTATAAAATGAGGAGTCCTCTGTGTTTCTTTTGTATTGATTTTTTGTCCTCTTCCTCTTTTAAATCAGTACTCTTAATATGTTAGTTGATAAATCCAATGATCTTTTCTTTGTCTTCATCCTTTTTGATCTCTCTTCAAGTATTTGACACATTGGCCATGGCTTTTCTCCTGAGTATTTTTCCTTACTGTGTTTTTATGAGTCTTATCCAAGTCTTCCTCTACCTCATGTGACTTCTTCTCAATTTCCATTGTTGCATCATCATCTTTTACCTACCCTTAATTATGAGTGTGCTTCAGAATCTTTATTTTCTGGACCTTCTTTTCTTTTTCTACATTCCCTTTTTTTTGATGATTTTATAAACTGTCATGTATTTGGTGATCCCATTCAATTAATTAGTTCAATTATTGTTCCTATGTAGATAACTTCCAAAACTATATATATATGTATATAGTCTTCATCTCCCTCTTGAGTGTCAGTCCTTCATTGCTAACTGCTTGTTGTATTCTTCACTCTTTTATTCATTCAATAAATATTTTAAACTAGATTTCTCACAGATATTGCAAATTCAAGATATGATAATATTGTATAAAAAAGGAACTGTTTGTTCTTCCCCTTATTCCTTCCCCTTCTCCTACCTTTCTAACTTTCCATGTTCTCTCTGAGGGAGTCACCATGTTTGTGGCCACCAAGTTCACAAACCTGCAGTTATTTTTAACTCTTTAGTCTCCCTCACCCCTACCTCCATGTTTAGTTGGGATCAAACAATCATGCCACATTTTGGGATGTAGAACTGGAAAGGACCCTATTGGTCACCTGCAGTGCGGCTCCCTCCTTTGATAGATGAAGATTTGTGGGTTCATCACATCTCTTGCATTCCTTTTTATTCCACAGCTATAGCCCTAGTTGAGGCCTTTCTCATCTATGCCTGGATTATGGCAGTAGTCTCTTTATTGATCTCTCTGCCTCTCACCTCTCCAATTCAGCTTCCACAATAACAAATTGATATTCCTAAATTGTGTAACCCAGTCATATTCTTGCCCTGCCCCAGAAGCTTCAGCACTCCCTTATTGTCTGGAGGATAAAATACCTCTTTGTTTGAATACCTAAATGTTAGTTATTTATTCCCCTTCATAACCCGGTTCCATTCTAGATCAATTTCTCATTACTTCCCTGCATGTATTTTAATTTTTAGTCAACCTAGCCTACTTACTGTCCATTTCCTTGCATGTACACAAGATGTCTTCCGGACCTAGAGTGCTCTTCCTTGTCATCTCCCTCTTAAAATCCATATCTCCCTTAAGGTTCAGTACAAGAGATGCCTTCCTTATTTCTCCTGGTTGTTAGTGTATTGTATGTATTTTGATGCAGTGGCATACAGTAGAGGATAGAAGAGCTGGAGAGAAGAATTTGAAAGAAATAAAAAACCAGAAAGACTTGGGGGCAAGTGTCATGTTTATTGGCCTGGTGACTCTTGATAAGTCCCTTCACTTCTAAGTGCATGGACAATATTGTTAGATTATAAATTGCTGAGGAGGTACAATCCTGCACCAGTAGAGGGACTTTTCTCTATGTGAGAATTCCAGGATTAATGAAATCCTTAATCTTGGCCCAGTCTCTTTTATATTTACATATGTTATTTCTCCCCCAATCTCAAGACTCTCATAGAACTGACCATAGATTTAGAGCTGAGAGGGACCTGAAGAAGTCATGTAATTCAGCTCCTTCATTTTACAAAGGAGAATCCTGAATCACACAGAGGTTATGTGACTTATTCAAGGTTCCACTGCTAGTAAATATCAGTTGGAATTTGAACCCTGATCTTTTGGCTCCAAATCCATTGAGTTTTCCATTGTAATATGGTGCTTCCCATAGTAGGTGTTTAATAAATAGTGGTTGAATTAATGAATGAATGCTTTATATGATAGGGAATGGGGAGTGTGTTGGCAAGATTAGTTGGTCAGCAATGTGAAAGGGGGAAGGAAGAGACGGGAAACTGAGAGACTAGTTAGGTAAGGACACACGAGGACCTAAAATAGTGGAATCCCTGCCCTTCTGTTAAACTTAAAAAAAAAAAGTTTTTTTTTTATTGCTGTCTTTCTTATGTCATTGAAGACATCCCAAATATCCTTTCCATAGACTATCCGATGTAACAAATAGCATTTTTTGAGAGGAAGAAATATGCATAGATGATTAATACATTAAAAAAGTCTTTAGATATGTGCAATAGTTCCATAAAGGGGTAGATTACGGATATCTTCACATATTTCTTCATTTGAATCCAGAAATCTTTGTAATTGTGTTACATTCAGCTGTAATGTTTTTGGTGTGGCATTTTTTCCCCAGTTACATTGTGTTTTCTTGTCTCTGTTTATTTCATTCTGCATCAATTCATATAGATCTTTCCCTTCTCTTTATTCACCCTAAGCATCATTTCTTACAGCACCAGCATATCTCATTACATTTGTATACCGCATTTGTTGAGCATTTGTAACCCACTGGATGCTCTGTGTCTCTGTGATAGGCATGTAAACGTGAGAACTTGGGTTTCTCTGCCACCTGTAATCTAGTGGGGAGAGGAGATACCAGAGTGTACCTAGGTTACAGAGAGGATTACCTCTTGTGTATTTTATCACATTTTGACTTGTAGTGTACAGCTTTGTCCAGAAATTTTAATTTTCCACATAGATTGTCAGTTTCTTGAAAGCAGACACCGTGTTTTAATGAATTCAGCCCTGCTTCAGACAGGGTCTTCCCTTTTCTGCCGACTTTTGAGATGGTGTCTTCCACGGACTCCCCTCTTCCATTATAGAGTTGGTTTAGTCCGCGCCTTCTGCGCCTGCGCCCTGGAATTCCGCCTGGGTCCGTCCTCCTGGATTTCACTGTCCCTGGGGGCGGCGCAGTTCCGTCCTCCTCTGGCCGTTCTTCCCTACCCGTTTCGTGACTCCCCGCAGTGCCAGGGCCGTTGAAGCCCCAGCCCTGCTCAGGTCATACCTTCAAGGCCAGGGGTCGCTTCAGGCTTAGGCCGGTGAGTAGCAGCTGCCCCACTTCTCCTCTTCTCTAGGGCCGCCCACCGCTGCTCCTTCGATCCCTGGGATGAACTCCCCAAGTCTGGGGCTCCTCAGCAGCACAGCCTAACTGCCGGTCCTCGCCCCTTCCCCTCCTACTGCTTCCCTCACCTTTCTTTCCCCATCCACTCGTTTTATTCTCCCTTGGATGCTGTATCCTCCACCCCTATTGCCTCCGCCCCTCTAGTCTCTTCTCTGTACTCTATACCCCTCCCCCAGTTTTTCACCCCCCCCACTCATTACTCCTCTCCTTATCTCATAACGTACTCCCTCCACATTCCCCCCATTTTCATTACTCATTCTTTAATACCTGATACAATGTAAGGGATGTCTATTTTAGAGTCAGAAGAATACCTGGGTTTGAATTCTGCCTCTGCCATTCATTACCTCTGTGACTTGGGTAAGTCACTTAACCTCTGTATCCTTAGTTTCCTCAAAAGGAAAATGAGAGGGGTGGATGGTATGATTTGTGAGCTTTTTCCAGCTTTCATCCATGATTCTGTGAACTTGCTTATCTCCAGGACCCCCTTCCCCATTTCTAAATTCTCCTCTCTAGGTTGGTTTGTGTTTGAGAAGACATATTCTTTTAAAAATCTCTCTTCTTACAGAAAGTGTTCTTCTGAAACTTTTTAGGGCATTATTACACCACATCTCTTTTCCATTTGTTTTGTCTTCTCCAAAGATGGGTCATACCTTAACTTCTAGCACTGCTTCTTCTTGTTGTACCTTGTGCCCTTTTATTCTTCCTATCTTCCCTTCCATCCTATCTGCAGTCCTCTACCTCCTTTTCTTTTTGCAGAGCTATTACTTTCTTGCCTTTTAGGATTACTCTGTACATTAGATGCATAGCTTTTGTGGTAGCAGTGACCTGTTTTAGGTGTGATTAAATGAAATAAGTTGGAGACTCGGGTATCCTATTGCCTGTAGTTTTTTTGTGTTGTTGTTGTTGTTGTTGTTGTTGTTGTTGTTGTTACTGTTTCCTTTGATGAGATCTTCTGTCCCTTATCTCCCCAGGTAAACTCAGCACCTTTGTGGATGAGGTAAAGTGAACTCTAGAAAATGACAGAGGTTTTGCCCCAGTGTTTTACACAGTGCATATAGAAGGTGCTTAATAAATGTTTATTGAGTATAAGTTAATTTTTCCTTTCAAAGAATAATAAGATTTAGAACTGGAAGAGACTTTAAAGATTAATTTAATTTTCATTTTTTTTTTAAGAATAGGAAACGAGTTGAGAGTGGTGAAGTTACTTGTCCAAACCACCCAGGTAAGTAAACAGAGCTAGTGTTCAAATATAAGTCCTTTAACTCAAAAGTCAGTGTTCTGGTACTGGCTAGGTCAAGTAATTTTCGGAGCCAGTGGAAATTACTTCCTGCTCCACTCAAAAGGCATTGATGAAGATTTGGGTAGTTCCTTGTAGTTGCAAATGGAAACTACAATGGAACTCTAGCCCTAAACTCTCCAAACTTGAGTAGGTGATTGGGGTACATAAGCTACCTTCATATGTATGTGTGTCATATCTCTATATGAGAGCCTCTGGAAGGAGCCAGGGAGACAGTAGGGGTGTCATCACTTAAGTGTTAAAAGTTAATGCTCCAAGCTAGACCCCTTTTATGGACTTGGCCTTCCTTACCTTGGAACTTATTGTCATATAAGGCAGTCATGTGTAAAGGCACAGTCTGTCACCAAATTGTCTTGAGAAAATGCTCCATCCCTATCTTCCCATTAATGCCATCATAGGAGGGTGGAAGAGGAACTCATTTTGTGCCTGCTATCAATTTCCATAATTATGGAACTTTCAAGTAGAACTGCTGACCCCTTAGTCCCTTCTTGCCCTCTCTCTAAGCACTTAGTCCTTTTTTTTTTTAAACCCTTCCATCTTAGAATCAATACTGTGTATTGGTTCTAAGGCAGAAGAGGAGTAAGAGCTAGGCAATGGGGGTTAAGTGATTTGCCCAGGATCACATAGCTAGGAAGTGTCTGAGGCCAGATTTGAACCTAGGACCTCCTGTCTCTAGGCCTGGTTCTCAATCGACTAAGCCCAACTGCCCCTCACTTATTCCTTTTAGTACCATTACTAGTTTCTGGTGGCTGGAACTGGATTTGGAGGCCTCCCACTGCTTCCCACTGCCTATTCTGCCTTGTTTTACCAAACCTTAGAAAAGCAGTACCTCTAATGGCCAGAACTAACCAGGACCTGTAATGCTGACATTTTCTTGTAATGAACTTCACTTTCTTTGGGGTGAGGCTCTCTGTTATGTTGAGATGAGGGGAAAGAGCTAGAATGCTTGGCTTCATTCAACTCTCTGAGAAAATGGAACCATAGGGCTTTGTAAACCTAAGTCCTTGTGATTTTGAATTGCTGAGGGGAAAATCTTTTTTTCCTTTTCACTCTTTACTGTCAGCTACATCCTTCCCCTTTTTCTTATTCTCTCTTTCCATTTTGGCCTTTACAGATTCCTTTCATTTGTTAGCTAACTTTTATTTGGATGTCTTCTCACATTCTTCTATTTTTTTTTGTATTCCTGGAAACTCCTAGACCATGCAAAACACCTTCATGCATTTGGGAAATGTTTAACAAATTAATTTTCAAAAAATAAAAATATGATCTAACATAGATGATGTTAATTTGTGGTTTTCCAAATCAGTATGCAAGAAGTAGGATCGAAGATGCTGTGTGGGACCCCTTCCTTATCTCTTAATGGACAAGGAGGAGGACTAAGTATTCAGATAGTTCTCTTAAATTCACATTATGCAAATTTGACTTTACATGAAGAATTATAAAAGAAATTTTTTTTCTAGAAAAACAGCTACATTAACTTTGTTGTTGTTCAGTTGTGCCTGATTCTTTCTTGATCCAATTTGGAATTTTTTTGACAGAGACTGGAGTTGTTTGCCATTTCTTTTTTCTAGTTCATTTGACAGACAAGGAAACCAAGGCAAACAGGATTAATCAATTTGCCTAGGATAGCCAGCAAGTTTTTGAGGTCAGATTTGAACTGGGGTCTTCCTGGCTCCAGGTCTGACACACTCTATTGTGTCACTTAGCTGCTCATGTTAAATTTTATTATGCAGTACTGTTTTTTTTTTTCTTTCTCTTCTCACTTCTGCCTCTTGGGTTGGTGCTCCATGGCTGCCTCCCCTCCCCAAAAAAAGGACTCCCACCAACAAACTCTTCAGGTGAAAGCACAAGAATGGAATCACAGCCATCAGATTGGAGGGGTGGGGCTTGACTTGAGACTTCTGGTGCAGAAAGGAAACTTTTGTCTGTTCTCCTGGTGCATACAGAGTTTGTCTTGTCTGTCTGTGCTTGAGTAGCAAATGTCTGTTTACAGCCCTCTTATCCTGGTCCTTTCCAATCTATGTCTGTATCTGGCCCCCATGTTTTTGCTCCCCTCTCTCCTCATTGCTTCTTTGTCCCTGGCATCCATATACCCTTGAACTGTAGACTGCCCCTAGGCCACCTCCCTTCACTGGCACAACCCCCCCTCCCCCAATTTTTCCACTTATGTAAATTGAGAACTGCCTACTTCTCACTTGGTGTCACTTCCAGAGCTTCATTCTGCTATCTTCACTCAGGAACCTGTCCTTTTTAGGTTCATCATTTTTTGTCACATGACTTAGCACAGTGCCTGGGATGTAATAGGTTTCTAATAAATGTTTATTGACTAACTGACTTCATCTACATCCTTGAGTAAAGTCATCTAACATCTAATAGTCATTTTTCTTTTCTCACAGAGTTCATTACTTGGTTCTCACTCTTTCTCAGTCCCATTAATCATTTGGGGTCTTAAATATATACATTGATGTCCTCTCAAAAACCTTTGGGCATTCTGCTCTTTTTCTCTATGATCTCTTGGTAATCTTATAAATGCCCATGAGTTAAATTATAATCTCTACTTAGATGGCTTCCAGAGAAATCTATTTAGCTATAGTATCTCTTAGTTCCAGTCCTAAGACACTGATTTGATGTTTTGAATTGGATATATTATAGGCATCTCAAACTCAACATATTCAAAATAAAATTATCTTTCACTCAAAACTCATTCCATGGAGGCAAGTAGGTGGCCCAATGGATTCAGAGCCAGGCCTGGCGATGGGAGGTGCTGAGTTCAAATGTAGCCTTAGGCCTTTCCTAGCTGTGACCTTGAACAAGTCACTTAACTTTCATTGTCTATCCTTACAGTTCTACCTTGGAACCAAAACACAGTATTGATCTAAGACAGAAGATAAGGATTTTTAAAAGAAAAGAATATGCCTACACAGGCAAAAAGGCTTCATGCTTATTTCTGAATTCTTTGTAGGCAAACTTCTTACTCTACCAGTCAACTTTTTGTATGGTGAGCAATAATTTCCTTTTTCTTTTTTTAATCCTTATTTTCTGTCTTAGAATTGATACTGTATATTGGTTCCAAGGAAGAAGATTGGTAAGGGCTAAATAATTATGGGTTAATGACTTACCCATGGTCATAGCTAGGAAATACTTGAAAATGGATTGAGTCAGGCCTAGGCCTGACTCAATCCACTGAGCCACCTCAATACTCCACGGTCAATATAATTTTGTAGCATTCTGTTTTGACCCCTTTTGTTCTTTCCATTAGATGGCATAGTGGATTTAGTGCTGAACTTGTAGTTGGGAAGACTTGAGTCAAGAGTCACACAATAAAATCTCGAGTTCAAATCTACCTTTAAGCCCTTATTGTCATAGCCTCTGAACCTGAGATTACTTATCTTGAAAATGAGAAAGTAATTTCGAGTACCTCACAGGAATATGAGTATCCATTGTTAAATATTTGACAAACCTCAAGGATGTAAATGTTGGCTGATGTTGTAGTCATTGTATTGTTTTCATGAATTCATATAAGCCTTTCTGTGCTCTGTATTCATAATGTTCATCAGCACAGTAAAATTCCACTATTTATATTCCTCAGTTTTGCCACTTACCAGTTGATGGGTAGCTACTTTCAATTCTTTGTCACCACAAAAAATGCTACTCTGTTTTTGGTGTATATGGGTGGTACAGTGGATAGAATCATGAAAACTTGATTTCAGACACAATAGTTATATGACCCTAGGAAAATCTCTTTCTCTTATTTGCTTCAGTTCTTAGCTGCAAAATGGGGATGATGATGATGATGATGATGATGATGATGATGATGATGATGATGATGATGATGATGATCTGGATGATCTTGGAGGGTTGTTGTGAGGATCAAGTTAGATATTTGTAAAAAATCACTTAGCACAGTGCTCGGCACATAGTAGGTGCTTTATGAATGTTTATTTTCTTCCTTTCCCCTCCACTTTTCTTTTTGTCTCATTTTGGGGGTATATTTCTAGCAGTGCAATTTCATGAACATTTTATGTTGTATTCACTTTATTTGCATAATTCCAAGTTCCTTTTCAGAATCAGAGTACCAATTCATAGGTCCACCAACAATGTGTCTATCTTTCAGCTGCCCCTCCAGTACTATTTCCATTTTTTAATTATTCCTTTCAAGTTGCTGGATATAAAGTTAAGCCTTAGAGTTGTTTTTATTTGTTTTTCTCTTATTAGTGATACCAGTAAATTTGTAATTACTAAGATTTATTGATCTTTCTGCCGCCCTTATCCTTTTTGATTTCTTGGCAACTTTTAATACCCATTTACCACTTTCTCTTTCTGGATACTCTGAATACTTTCTCTTCCAGGTTCAATTTCTTGTTCTCCCGTGTTTGATTATGCTTTTTTGTTCTCATTTACCAGTTCATTATTTGTGTCCCATTCCTTTTGCAGAGTTTTGTATGCTTTGGGTTTCTGTGTTGGTTTGTTTTCTTTCTTTACACTTTCTCTTAGAGATCTCACTTCTTTTTTTTTTTTTAAAACCCATACCTTCTGTCTTGGAATCAATAGTGTATATTGGTTCCAAGACAGAAGAGTGGTAAGGGCTGGGCAATGGGGGTCAAGTGACTTGCCCAGGGTCACACACAGCTGGGAAGTGTCTGAGGCCAGATTTGAACCTAAGACCTCCTGTCTCTGAGCCTGGCTCTCAATCCACTGAGCTACCCAGCTGCCCAGAGGTCTCACTTCTTATGTGTTCAGTTTACTGTCTTTCAGCTAATAATTTCCTGACATAGCTCCAGTCCTCATCTCATGAGTTAATCTCTAGTACTTCTTCGTCATCATCTGTTGGACATATTCCCATAAATATCTTATACTCATAACTTAAAATAGAATTTATTATCTTTTCCCTTACAACTTATTTAGCTTTCCAATTTAACCTATTTGTATTGAGGGTACCACTGTTACATTCATTTCTTTCTCCCTTCCTCCATTTAGTTAATTGCTAACTTACCTATCTTTGCCAGTTTATTGTACTTCTTTTCTTGTACTTTATGTTCCAACCAAACAAGCTTTTTATCAGTTCCCCAAAAAACATGACATTCCACCTATCTCAGTGCCTTGGACAGGTTGTCCTCATGACTTAGCACAGTTTCCTGTTTTAGTAGGTACTTAATATGTGCTTTTTCACTTGAATTTCTTTCATCTTTCCCTCTTTGACTTTTCTTTAAGGCTGAACTCAATTATGATCTCCTCAAAGCCTTTCCCATTCTTTCTCTACCCAAGTTGCTTTTCAATATCATGTAAGTTCTTTAGGGGCAAGGACTGTTTTTTGTTTTTGGTTATTGTTGTTTTTTTTTAATCTTTGCATCTGTACCTGCCAAATACAGTGCCTTCTTCTTAGGTGTTTAATAAGCATTAATTGCATTGAACTACCCCCTGTTTTTTCATTCTGTTTGGTCTTTGCTTAGATCCTTGAATGGCACTTTAATAATAATAGCTAACATTTATATAAAGCCAACTTTGTGCTAAGTGTTTTGCAAATATCTCATTTAAGCCTCCCAATAACCTTGGAACGTAGGTGCTGTTACTATCTCCATTTTATAGATGTGGAAAACTGAGGTAAAACGTAACTAAATGACTTACCCAGAATCACACAGCTAGTTTAGTGCCTTAGGGCAGATCAGAAGTTAGTTTTTCCTGAGTCCAGGCCCTGTGTTCTATTACTGTATCTAGATGCATATTAATACTTCCTTTATGTTCTTATTCTTTTCTGTTCCACCTTGTACCATACTTACTTTGTAGTACTGAAAATTTGTATGTGTAGTAATCTTCTCCCTCACAGTTCAGTGACTCCATTTTAATTGTCTTTGTTTTTCTCCGAGGGCCAAATATATAGTTGATGTGTAATAAATGGTCATTGATTCACCTGGGTTAAAGGTACTAAAGCAATGGTTAGGAGTCAAATATCAGTTGTTTCAGAATTGGTTCATTTTAAACCAAGAACTTGTAGCCATAACCAACTTGCTTAGTGGAATTTAATTTTTTAGGTCCCTATTCCTCCTTTGGCTATCAACAGAAGCTTTGACAGATCTAGAATGTCAAGATTTTGAATTATCTTGTTAGTAACTATTCTTTTGATGGATGGGTATAGAGAAAATGACAAATAATACCAATTGGGGATTTTCAAGGTCACCAACAAAAAAATCTTACCTGTAAGTAGTGAATTTTTCATTACAGGGGTCACCTATATGGTCTATATTTACTCAAAGCCATTTTGTTCCTGACTTCTTATTTTAAAAAAGTATCTGCTAGCATCTTTTCTACACCTAGTGGTAATTTATTCTTTAACCCTAGATCATGTAGCTATAAATAAGTTGGCATTTTATCAAGCAGTTGATATCCAATGTGAAGGGTATCACTTAAAATAAATAAGGAATGAACTACATTTCTGACTTGCTTTCCTGATTAATCTGGATCTGAATTATACCTCTCTGTTTTTCAAATTGGTGATGAAACTGGAAATCATCATGTAACAGTAAATTTAAGAGATTTATACTGGGCTAGTTAGCCATTGATATTACTTATATTGATCCCTTATCTAGTGTGAAACATTTTAACCCTCCTTTGAGTATGCAGGTGGCTGGAAGTTAAGGAGGAAGGTTTTTATTTATTTACATTCCTTTAAGGCATGACTTCTAGCCTGGTAAATCTATACTGGCTGACAGAGTTGTTACTCTTTGGGTTAAGGACTTACCAAACAATCAACCAATATTTGTTATAACATATACTGACCTATAATACAAAAAATGTTACAAAGTGGGAATTTTATTTGCATGACCAAAAAAAAGCAAATTTAAAATGGGAGAGTTGGACTAGATTGGAGGTCTTAGATACTCTGAAATATCTACAAATACACTCCAGTGAGCTTGAATTAGATTAAAATGTAATTAAGAAATAATCAACAAATTAAGTAAAAAGATAATAAAACATAGATAATATGTGGTTTTCTAAGTTATTATGCAACCCACAGTAATCCTTATGCTTTGGTGGCCCAGTTTCTATTTGAGTTTGATACCCCTAGGCAAGATGACATCTACAAATAACTATAAATCAATGTTCTTTTGCTTTGTTGATCCTAGAACAGTGCCCCTAAAATCAAGTAAACTTGGAGAAACTTTGGAACTAACTAGTCCATCTTACCTAAGATACAAAGAACTGATAAGTCATAATTGAGCTTGTACTTAAAAACTTCCAGTGAGGGGGAACTCAGTCTCCCCATGTACCTTATTCCTTCTTTGGACAGTTCTGATTATTAGGAATTGCATATGGAAGTTGAGCTAACTCTGATGGTAGAGCTGAATTATAATTATTCCTACTACTCATCTATCTTAACTTCCAATTAATGTCATTAAAATGTTTATTAAGTGAGACTAATAAGGATATCTCTAGATAGCTAGAACATCTAAAATAGGCAGCTTTATTGCTTGGGATCTTTTTTCCTTTCAATACATCTTTATATTTGTGAGAGATGGGTATTTTTCTTCTGCATTGGTGACTAGAATCATAAAATTAATATGGAGGAATTCTTTAATATTTGAAATCATTCAAATGTGTATAATTGTACATCTTTGTATAATTGGTGAGGAAGGTTGATTTTTTTTTTATCTGAAAGTAGACTGACACAGTGGAGCATACATCATAATTGAACACTAAAATTAATATGTGGATTGTGTCAGTGGTTGGGGCACTTTGGACAAATAGAAAATCACTGGTTACACAGGATTTAAAGTTTTGAGGAATATCTATATAGGTGATAGCAGTATATATTATTAGAATAGTCTCTATTGCCTTTCTCACCCAACTCAAACAAAATAACCTCATAGAAAAATTTAAATCCCAATTCTACTAAATAACTTGTGACCTAGAGTCAGGCACTTCCCCTCTCTGATCCTTAGTTTTTTCTTTTGTAGAATGAAAGATTTTGGTTACCTAAACCATCTTTAAAATTTTGTGATCCTAGGAATTCTAAGAAATCCCATATATTTGAGAGAAGTGTAACCTTTTTTGAACCAAAATATGTCATTTTAGCAACCTTGAAATCTTCCATTAGACTTAGGCCACAATGAGGAAGGTAGTTTTTTTTATTTCTTTAGAAAATAGTTTGGGTTTTTAATAGCTATAGTAGATTTTTTATATTTTAGAACAATTTAATACCATTTTTAACTTTGGCAGAATAGAACTGTATGCCTTTCATTGATCAAATTGGAAAAACAGTTTTCGAGTAATTGAATTTTTTCACATATTTCAGACTTAAAAATGCCTCGGAGGAAGAAGAAAGTTGCAGAAGCTACTGACCCTGAGAGATTGGAGGAGGAAAATGAAGAAATTCTCAAAGTAAAGAAGATGGAAAACTTATTCATTGTCATCTCTGATAGTGATGAGGTTAGTATTATGAAAGGTAGAACTCTTTAACTACTCAAAGATAATGTGTTATAGTGACTGGATTTATAATCAGAAGACCTATTTCTGATCTAGTCTCTGTGATTTACTACTTCTGTAATACATCACTTAAGTTCTCTAAACCTCATTTCCCTTATTAACTTGTAGTATAAATTGGTGGTTGAATTAGATGATGTTTCCAGTTGCTTCCATATTTTGTAGTTAAGATTTATAAATTGGCCTACTTATCCTTGGGTGCAAGTTTTCTTTTTATCAGTTTCTTTCTTTCTTTTTCTTTTTTTTTTAAACCCTTACCTTTCATTTTAGAATCAGTACTGTGGTTCCAAGGCAGAAGATTGGTAAGGGCTAGGTAATTGGGGTTAGGTGAACTTGCCCAAGGTCACATAGCTAGAAAGTGTCTGAGGCCAAATTTGAACCTAGGACCTCCCATCTCTAGGCCTGGTTCTCAATCCACTGAGCCACCCAGCTTCCCCCTAGTAGTTTCTTAATATTACTTGCTCCACCCCCCATATTATGGTATAGTTGCTAGAAGGCTTGATTCAGGGCCAGAACAATATGAGTTAAAAAACCTTCTCCTGGCACATATTGTTTACACTCTGGGCAACTCTATATGACTTTCTAAGTTGCAGAATAATTACCAGTTTTCATTGCTAGGAGTTTCTTTACCAAATGATCACAAGTCCAAAATAAAGTTTGTTTTGAAAACCTTTATGAAACCTAATAAAAAATTCCTGAAAAAGTCTTCCCTGAAAACATTTAAGGAAAATCACCTAATAGTGATTGCTACTGGTAATGGATTCAGTTCAGTTAATATTTGCTACTTTCCACTCTTGTAGTTTACTTTGTTTTTAAAAATAAGTTTTAATGAGTCTTCTATAAAATCATCATATCCTCAGTATCTTTCCCCTTTGTCCTCCTACAGTCATTCCACATAACATAGTATTATTAAAGAGGGGAAAAAATCAGCACAACTGATCCATACATTAAGAAAAGCCCCCCGAAATGCAGTGTATAACAGCTATGTACTTTTTCACCTTCCCAAAGGAGTGTGTTGGAGGTATCCCCATATATCTTTATTTGTCCTCTTTGATAGTTAAAATTTTATCTTCACTTTTGAGTTTTTGTTGTGTAGTTTTTTCCATTTATTTTGTGTTGTAGTTTTATGTTGTAGTTATTGTGTATATTGTTTTCTTGGCTCTGCTTATTACTTCACTCTGTATGGGTTTATGTAGGTCTTTACTATTCTTTTGTGTAGTTATGGCATGCCATTTTGCACAATAGTTTTTCATTACATGCACATACTGTCATTTTATCTATTCTCAGTTGATTGGCATCTTTGTTTACAGTTTCTTGCCATTACCTGAGTGCCCCCATAACTATATTGTTGTATTGGGGAATTTTCTTATCAGTTGCTTCCTTGGGGTATAAATTCCATGTTGGAATTTGGGTCAGAGGTTATGGGCATTTTAGTCACTTTATTTGCATAATTCCAAATTGCTTTCCAAGATGGTTGTACAAATTCACAGCTCCACTAACAATGCATTAGTTTTTCTGTTTTCCCACAATCCCTCTGACATTAACATTTCCCATCATTTGTCCTCTGCCAGTTTTGGTGTGTGAACTTTCAATGTTTAGTTTTTTCTTATTATTAGTTATTTGGAGTATTCTTTCAGTAGTTATGAATGTTTTGCAATTCTTTTTTTGGAAAACTATTAATAACCTTTTGGTACTTTTCTGTTGAGGAATGTATATTAGTCATATGTATGTATATATATACATGTATATATAAATACACATCTACTCCTATGTATGTATTGTTTCTCTTGAATGGTTAGTGAATATTTTTCAGAGAAATTTGATACAAAAGTTTTTTTCCCATTTGATCTCTTCCTTTAATTAATTAATCCACTAATATTGTCTGGGCAAAATTTTTTTAGTTTTATGTAATTAAAGTTACCTATTTTATTTTTTGTAATTGTCTCCATTCTTCATTTGGTTAAGAATATCTTCTTTTTCTTTCTAAAAAAATTTCTAATGACAAATTTCCACATCAGTTTTCCAAAGTTACACTATCCAAATTGTCTTCCTTCCTCCCCTCCCCCCGGAGCTGGCAAACAATTCAGTCTGGGTTTTATACATGTATTATCATGCAAAACATGTTTCCATATTATTCATTTTTATAAGTGAATAATCTTATAAATCCAAACCCTAAAACATATACGTAAAAGTGATAAATCATATACTTCCATCTGCATTCTTATTCTTAAGGTAGATAAAATTCTTTTTTCATAAGACCCTCAGAATTGTTCTGAATCATTGTATTGCTGTTAGTAACAAAGTCTGTCGCCTTTAATTGTTCCACAGTATTGCTGTTACTGTGTACAATGTTTTCCTGGTTCTGCTTATTTCACTTTGCAACAGTTCATATAGGGTTTTCCTGCTCTTTTCTGAAATCATCCTGTTCAACATTACTTATAGCACAGTAGTATTCCATTACCATTATATTTGTTCAGCCATTCCTCAATTGAGGGACATCTCTTTAGTTTTCAATTCTTTTGCTGCCACAAAGAGAGCAGGTATAAATATTTTTGTATAAATGAGTCCTTTCTCATTTTAAAAAATCTCTTTGGGATATTTAGTGATATTCCTGAATCAAAGGGTATGCATTTTTTTATAATCCTTTGGGCATAATTCCAAATTACCCTCCATAATGGTTGGATTAGTTCACAATTTCCCCAGCAATGCATTAGTGTCCCAATTTTGCCATATCTCCTTCAACATTTGTCACTTTCCTTTACTGTCATATTGGCCAATCTGATAGGTATGAAGTGGTACCTCAGAATTGTTTTAATTTGCAATTCTCTAATCAGGGTTATAGATCATTTTTTATATGATTATTGGTAGTTTTGATTTATACATCTAAAATTGCTTGTTTATATACTTTGACCATTTGTCAATTGGGGAGTGACTCTGGTTTTAAAATTTGACTTAGTTCTTTATATATTTGAGAAATGAGACTTTTGTCAGAGAAATTTGTTATAAAAATTTTTCCCCTGTTTGTTGCTTCCCTTCTAATCTTGGTTATATTGGTTTTATTTGTACAAAACCTTTTTAATTTAAAAAACCCTATTCATTTTATATCTTGTATTGTTCTCTATTTTTTGTTTGGTCATAAATTTTTCCCTTCTCCATAGATCTGACAGGTAAATCATTCTATGGTCTCCTAATTTACTTGTAATATCACTCTTTAAATCATATACCCATTTTGACTCTATCTTTATATAGGCTGTGAGATAATGATCTAAACCTAATTTTTTTCATACTGTTTTCCAATTTTCCCAGCAGTTTTTGTCAGATAGTGAATTCTTATCCCAAAAGCTGGGATCTTTGGGATTATCAAACACTAGATTTCTGAGGTAAGAATTAATCTCTTAGAAACAATTATTTATTTTCAAATTTTAATTTATTTAATTAATTTATAATATTTTTCCATGGTTACATGACTCATGTTCTTTCCCTGCCCTCCTCTCTTCCCTCTACTCATAGCCAATGAGCAATTCCTTTAGGTTTTATATGTATCATTGATCAAGACCTATTTCCATATTATTAATATTTGCAGTAGAGTGATCGTTTAGAGTCTACATCCCTAATCATATCCCCATCAAATCATGTGATCAAGTAAATGCTTTTCTTGTGTGTTTCAACTCCCACAGTTCCTTTTCTGGGTTTGGATAGCATTCTTTCTCATAAGTCCTTCAGAATTGTCCTGGATCATTGTATTGCTGCGAGTAGAGAAGTCCATTACATTTGATTGTACCAAAGTGTATCAGTCTCTATGAATAATGTTCTCCTGGTTCTGCTCCTTTCACTCTGCATCAGTTCCTGGAGGTTGTTCCAGTTCACATGAAATTCCTCCAATTTGTTATTCCTTTGAGCACACTAGTATTCCATCACCAACAGATACCACAATTTGTTCAGCCATTCTCCAATTGAAGGGCATCCTCTCATTTTCCAATTTTTTTGCCACCACAAAGAGTGCAGCTATGAATATTCTTGTACATGTCTTTTTCCTTATTATCTCTTTGGGGTACAAACCTAGCAGTAGTATGGCTGGATCAAAGGGCAGGTATTCTTTTAATACCCTTTGGGCATAATTCCAAATTGCCTTCCAGAATGGCTAGATCAATTCACAACTCTACCAGCAGTACATTAGTGTCCCAATTTTGCCACATCCCCTCCAACATTTATTACTTTCCTTTGCTGTCATGTTAGCCAACCTGCTAGGTGTGAGGTGGTACCCCAGAGTTGTTTTGATTTACATTTCTCTAATTTTAAGAGATTTAGAACACTTTTTCATGTACTTATTTATAGTTTTGGTTTCTTTAGCTGAAAACTGCCTATTCATGTCCCTTGACCATTTATAATTGGGGAATGGCTTGATTTTTTTGTACAGTTCATTTAGTTCCTTATAAACTTGAGTAATTAGACCTTTGCCAGAGTTTTTTTTAGAAAGATTTTTTCCCCCGAATTTGTTGCTTCTCTTCTAATTTTGGTTGTTGCATAGGTTTTGTTTGTACAAAAACTTTTTATTTAAAAAAATTTTTCTTTTAAACCCTTACCTTCCGTCTTGGAATCAATACTGTGTATTGGTTCCAAGGCAGAAGAGTGGTAAGGGCTAGGCAATGGAGATCAAGTGACTTGTCAAGAGTCACAGAACTGGGAAGTGTCTGAGGCCAGATTTGAACCTAAGACCTCCCATCTCTAGGCCTGGCTCTCAATCCACTGAGCTACCTAGCTGCCCCCTGTACAAAACCTTTTTAATTTAATGTGATCAAAATAATTCATTTTACATTTTGTAATATTCTCTATCTTTTGCTTGGTCTTAAATTCTTTCCTTTCTCATAGATCTGACAGATATACTATTCTGTGTTCACCTAATTTATGTATAGTTTCCTTCTTTATATTTAAGTCATTTACCCATTCTTTTAGGAAAAATTATAACAAAGTTCATCTGGAAGAACAAAAGATTAAGAATATAAAGGGAAATAAGGGTAAAAAATGTGAAGGATGGGGGCCTAGCAATACCAGATCTTAAACTGTATTATAATGCAGTGGTCTTCAAAACAATATGGTACTGGCTAAGAGATAGAAGGGTGGATCAATGGAATAGACTAGGGGTAAATGACCTCAGTAAGCTAGTGTTTGATAAGCCCAACGTTCCCAGCTTTTGGGATAAGAACTCACTATTTGACAAAAACTGCAGGGAAAATTGGAAAACAGTATGTGGAAAAATTAGATTTAGATCAACATCTATACCAAGATAAATTTAAAATGAGTAAATGGCTTAAATATAGAGAGTGAAGTAATAAATAAATACCATAAAAACCAAATCTATTAAATCATTTGATAGTACCAAGTGTTTGGTGGTAGGAGCTTGATTTTCTGAGTCTTTAGTAGTTGTGGCTGCGGTAGTTCCTAGGTTTCATCTCCATGAGTTGAACTCCTGATTGATGACTGTGGGGGACTGGGCTGGTGACAGAGTTGATTGTCTGAGAAGATATTCCTGTTCCTTTGTTTATTTTCCAGGCAGCGATTGGTATTTGTGGACCAGGAATTGTGGGTCTCTTAATACTAATTCCTGAACATTTATTGCTTTAGAAACAATTTTGTTGATTAATAGTATATAAATAGGGGACAGCTAGGTGGCTCAGCAGATAGAGAGCTGGGTCTGGAAGACAGAAGTCTTGGGTTCATATATGGCCTTAGACACTTCCTTTCTAGCTGTGTGATCCTGGGCAAGTCACTTCATTCCCGTTGTCTGACCCTTACCAAGCTTTTGCCTTGGAACCCCACAGTATTGATTCTAAGATGGAAGGAAAGGGTTTAAAAAAAAACCGAA
Organism: Monodelphis domestica; assembly: GCF_027887165.1. Taxonomy (NCBI): domain Eukaryota; kingdom Metazoa; phylum Chordata; class Mammalia; order Didelphimorphia; family Didelphidae; genus Monodelphis; species Monodelphis domestica. The sequence goes on along the minus strand of NC_077227.1, from coordinate 389,435,021 downwards.
AGCATACAAAGACATTTTTTAATTAAAAAAATATTAAGATTTTTAACCCCAGTCTTAGAACTGATACTAAGTATTGGTTCCAAGGCAGAAGAGCAATAAAGGCTTGACAGTTGGGATTAAGTGACTTCCTCAGAGTCATATTTCTAGGAAGTATCCGAATTCAAATTTGAATCCAGGACTTCCCATCTCTGGGCCTGGCTCTCTTGCTTGGTTGTCCCTAAAGAAATATATTTCTAGCTGAAAATGGTTGCTTAACTATCATGGTATCCTGGGAGAGAGTTTTGAATCAGCATGTGCCAGATAGAACATGCCAGCTCATTTTCCACCTCTCTTGAGCCATAGATGGATGTGGCCTAGAGCAGCTTTGGCAAAGATTTGGCAGACTTGTAGAGCTGGTACTCTGGGAGCTGCTCGTTCACCCCCTTCTCAGTGCCTGAAGATATTTTTTGCATGCTCTGCCTCTGTTCAGCAGCCTAAAGTAAGCACTTCCTCCCTCAGCTCTCTCTGGTAATGTGAGGGTTCACAGAAAGCTTGAATTTTCCCTCTGGGCAGTCTGGTTTGGGGCAGGACGGGGTGCCAACTTTAGCCTAGAACTAAGATCCCAAGAGGCTGGGAATAACAGCACATGGTAGATGATCACATTTGTTTCCCAGTTATGGTTAGTCACTGTTTTTTTCTCCAAGTTCCTTAATTTAAAATGTAGGATCATAGGATTTAGGAGTGATTTGTGCCTTAAGGATCATCTGTTTTAACTTCATTGTTTTACACATGGGGAAACTAATACCCACATTGGTGAAGTTAGTTGTCCAAGGTCACACAGGTAGTAGATTGTAGAGCTGATATTTGATCACTCTCCTATATAACATATTACCTATACACATGAATCTTTGTTAAAAAGTCTGTTCTATTGTTGGATTACTCTTGTGAAAATTTTGGTAGGAGTATCTGTCATGCTGCCAGAAGAAATTTACCCACATGGGTCACTAACTAGTTAGATTCTGTGTGAAAACAGTTCATGTGGCTAGTTGATGAATTGAATTTATTTATCTGTCTATTTCAATTTTCACATCTTCTATTTTAAGATGCTCAGCTGTCACTTTGAAGTATTCCTGTTGGATAAAAGCCTTTGCTTTCCTGAGACATTGAAAAACAGTCTCAGGCTGCCATAGTATTTCTTCAGTCTTTTAGAAAACCATTTATTGAATCTCACAGCTTTTGTTTTTCTTTTCAGCCTCTGTCTACATCTTTTTAAAGGATGTTCTACAATTCAGTTACTGCTATTTTGCTGAAAATTAAAATGAATTCTTTCAGAGTAATAGTCTTTCTCTTATTTAGACTTGTTATCCAAATTTTAGATTACCAACACAAATGATTGATTTACTGTATGTTCTCTTTATTATTAGTTTCTTTACAGATAATAATATAAAAAATTCTAACATTGAGAACATATATAGTCCTAATTTTTCTATAAGATAAATTTTAGTTCCTTCATTTAGTTCATTAGTCTTATTTTTCTTAAAAATCTGGACAAATACTTTAAATCAGTCATCTAATTTATCTTTATTTTTCTCAATCTGTTGGCTGTGGCTTTTCTATAGAAATACTCTATCACAGTCTTATTAAGAATAAAAATAATTTACGTTTATTTCAATAATAGCACTTCTTAAATATTTAGTTTTAGAGCTATGACAATAGTTAAATTGTTAAAAATTAATTTTGTGGATATAGTATTTCTTTTAGAGATTATTTTGGGATTAGTGATTTTATTAAAAAGTTAATTTGTGGAGTGATTCTAGTGACTATGAATTACTTATAGAAGAGATTGTTTTTTAGAAACTAGGTCATACTAGAATAATTTTTCTGAAAGAGATTTCATATATGTCAGAATATCCTCAATCTCATAACCTTGTTGAATATTTTCCTCTTGCTATGACTTACATCTTCTTTTAACTGTTGAATTATTTTTGTATACATAGATCCTTTTTTTATTCTCTTTGGGATTATGCTTAGTAGTGAATGGTAGCAAACATGTCAAAAGGTTGTATGTACAATTTAATGGCTTTTTTTGGTATATTGCCAAATTGCTTACCAGACAGGTTAGACCAATTTTCAGGTCAATTAGTAATACAATATTATACAAAAAATCAAGCCATTCTCCAATTGATAAATGGGCAAGGGACATAAACAGGCAGTTTTCAGATAAAGAAATCAAAACTATTAATAAGCACATGAAAAAGTGCTCTAAATCTCTTATCATCAGAGAGATGCAAATCAAAACAACTCTGAGGTATCACCTCACACCTAGCAGGTTGGCTAACATGACAGCAAGTAATGAATGCTGGAGGGGATGTGGCAAAGTTGGGACATTAATTCATTGCTGGTGGAGTTGTGAATTGATCCAACCATTCTGGAGGGCAATCTGGAACTATGCCTAAAGGGCGATAAAAGGCTGTCTGCCCTTTGATCCAGCTATAGCACTGCTGGGTTTGTACCCCAAAGAGATAATAAGGAAAAAGACTTGTACAAGAATATTCGTAGCTGCGCTCTTTGTGGTGGCCAAAAATTGGAAAATGAGGGGATGCCCTTCAATTGGGGAATGGCTGAACAAATTGTGGTATATGTTGGTGATGGAATACTATTGTGCTAAAAGGAATAATAAAGTGGAGGAATTCCATGGAGACTGGAACAACCTCCAGGAAGTGATGCAAAGTGAAAAGAGCAGAACCAGGAGAACATTGTACACAGAGACTGAAACACTGTGGTACAGTCTTCTCTATTAGTGTCAATACAATGTCCCTGAACATTTTTCAGGAATCTAGGAGAAAAAACACTATCCACAAGCAGAGGACAAATTGTGGGAGTAAAAACACCATGGAAAAGCAACTGCTTGACTACAGGAGTTGAGGGGACATGATTGAGGAGAGACTAAATGATCACCCTAATGCAAATACCAACAACATGGAAATGGGTTTGAATCAAGGACACATGTGATACCCAGTGGAATCGCACGTTGGGTATGGGAGGGGTAGTGGGAGGGGGGAAGAAAAGAAAATGACCATTGTTTCCAAGGAAAAATATTTGAAAATGACCAAATAAAATAATGTTTAAAAGGGAAAAAAAAGTAATACAATATTATGCCTGTATAATTTTCTATTTTTACTATTTTTGCCAACATAATGAGTATGAGGCAAAACCTCAGAATAGTTTTAATCTGTACTTCTTTGCAAACACTTTTATATAGTTGTTGGTTTACCTTTCTTCTTTTGAGAACTACTCATTCCTATCCTTTGATTATTTATGCATAGAAGAATGGCTCTTTTTTTTTTTTAACCCTTACCTTTAATCTTGGAATCAATACTGTGTATTGGTTGCAAGGCAGAAGAGTGGTAAGAGCTAAACAATGGGGGTCAAGTGACTTGTCCAGGGTCACACAGCTAGGAAGTGTCTGTCAGATTTGAACCCAGGACCTCCCGTCTCTAGGCCTGGCTCTCAATCCACTAAGCTACCCAGCTGCTCCCTGACTCTTTTTTTTAATAGATATTTTTTATCAATTCCCAAAATATTCTGCATCTTATACCTCGACTAAAGAGATTTGCTACAAGAATATTTTCTCAGTTAACTCTCCCTTTTGACTTCATTGATTCTGTATGTGCAAAAACTTTTAATTTTATGCAATTAAAACTGCCCATTTTATGATGTCTTTTGATCCTAACCATCCCTATTTGGTCAAGATGTGAAAAGATATCTTCCTTTATTCTATTTAGCTTACAATATGACTTTTTATAACTAGATCATGTATCTATTTACAGCCTATTGTGGTACATGTTGTAAGATAGGATTTCATCCTCTTTTCAAATCTATACCTCACTTTTGGACCTACCTGGTCAAAATTTTCTGGATGTTGCTCTCTAGATTATAATAAAATCCCTGAGCAATAGAACTGGAACATTTCACAGTTTACATCATGGCCTACAAGAACCCACAGTAGCCACAAGCTTCTAGACAGCAAAATCTGAATAATTGATAGCAAAGCCTTATCCTTGTGTTCTTTCTCTTTAGTACTATAGAAACAGAAGTCTTCAGCATCAGTGTCCTATTCATAACTCATTGATAGCTGAAATGGAGGAAAGCTCCTATTTTATTTTATTTTATTATTTTATTATTTTAATTTTTTCTTTTATTTATTTTTTTAAACATTATTTTATTTGGTCATTTCCAAACATTATTCATTGGAAACAAAAATCATTTTCTTTTCCTCCCCCACCCCCTCCCACCACTTCTCCCATAGCCGACGCATGATTCCATTGGGTATCACATGTGTTCTTGACTTGAACCCATTTCTGTGTTGTTGGTATTTGCATTAGAGTGTTCATTTAGAGTCTCTCCTCAGTCATATTCCCTCAACCCCTGTAGTCAAGCAGTCGCTTTTCCTCGGTTTTTACTCCCACAGTTTATCCTCTGCTTGTGGATAGTGTTTTTTAGATCCCTGAAGATTGTTCAGGGACATTGAATTGTTCCTAATGGAGAATTCCATTACGTTCGATTGTACCACAGTGTATCAGTCTCTGTGTATAATGATTTCCTGATTCTGCTTCTTTTGCTCTGCATCACTTCCTGGAGGTTGTTCCAGACTCCATGGACTTCCTCCACTTTATTATTCCTTTTAGCACAATAGTATTCCATCACCAACATATACCACAATTTGTTCAGCCATTCCCCAATTGATGGGCATCCCCTCGTTTTCCAATTTTTGGCCACCACAAAGAGCACAGCTATGAATATTCTTGTACAAGTCTTTTTCCTTATTATCTCTTTGGGATACAAACCCAGCAGTGCTATGGCTGGATCAAAGGGCAGACAGTCTTTTATCTCCCTTTGGGCATAGTTCCAAATTGCCCTCCAGAATGGTTGGATCAATTCACAACTCCACCAACAATGGATTAGTGTCCTTACTTTGCCATATCCCCTCCAGCATTCATTACTTTTCATAGCTGTCATGTTAGCCAATCTGCTAGGTGTGAGGTGATACCTCAGAGTTGTTTTGATTTGCATTTCTCTGATTATAAGAGATTTAGAACACTTTTTCATATGCTTATTAATAGTTTTGATTTCTTTGGCTGAGAACTGCCTGTTCATGTCCCTTGCCCATTTATCAATTGGAGAATGGCTTGATTTTTTTGTACAATTGATTTAGCTCTTTGTAAATTTGAGTAATTAAACCTTTGTCAGAGGTTTTTATTAAGATTGCTTCCCAATTTGTTGCTTTCCTTCTGATTTTAGTTACATTGGTTTTGTTTGTATAAAAACTTTTTAATTTGATGTATTCCAAATTATTTATTTTGCATTTTGTGACTCTTTCTAAGTCTTGCTTGGTTTTGAAATCTTTCCCTTCCCAAAGGTCTGACATGTATACTATTCTGTGTTCGCCTAATTTTCTTATAGTTTCCTTCTTTATGTTCAAGTCATTCACCCATTCTGAGTTTATCTTGGTGTAGGGTGTGAGGTGTTGATCTAAACCTAATCTTTCCCACACTGTCCTCCAATTTTCCCAGCAGTTTTTATGAAATAGTGTATTTTTATCCCAAAAGCTGGGTTCTCTGGGTTTGTCGTATACTGTCTTGCTGAGGTCACTTACCCTGAGACTATTCCACTGATCCTCCTTTCTGTCTCTTAGCCAGTACCAGATTGTTTTGATGACCGCTGCTTTATAATATAGTCTGAGATCTGGGACTTCAAGGTCCCCTTCTTTTGTATTTTTTTTCATTGTTTCTCTGGATATCCTTGATCCTTTGTTCTTCCAAGTGAACTTTGTTATGGTTTTTTTCTAATTCAGTAGAAAAGTTTTTTGGTAGTTCAATGGGTATGGCACTAAATAGAAAGATAAATTTGGGTAGGATGGTCATTTTTATTATATTAACTTGTCCTATCCATGAGCAGTTAATGGTTTTCCAATTGCTCAAGCTTAGTTTTAGTTGTGTGGAGAGTGTTTTTGTAGTTGTGTTCTTATAGTTCCCATGTTTGTCTCGGCAGATAGATTCCCAAGTATTTTATTTTGTCTAAGGTGATTTTGAATGGGATTTCTCTTTCTAGTTCTTGCTGCTGAGCTGTGTTGGAAAGATACAGAAATGCTGATGACTTATGTGGGTTTATTTTGTATCCTGCAACTTTGCTAAAGTTGTTGATTATTTCGATTAGCTTTTTGGTTGAATCTCTAGGATTCTTTAAGTAGACCATCATGTCATCCGCAAAGAGTGATAACTTGGTCTCCTCCTTGCCTATTTTGATGCCTTCAATTTCTTTTTCTTCTCTAATTGCTACTGCTAGTGTTTCTAGTACAATGTCAAATAGTAGAGGTGATAATGGGCATCCTTGTTTCACTCCTGATCTTATTGGGAATGCATCTAGTTTATCCCCATTGCAGATGATATTAGTTGATGGTTTTAGATATATACTGTTTATTATTTTTAGGAATGACCCTTCTATTCCTATGCTTTCTAGTGTTTTTAATAGGAATGGGTGTTGTATTTTATCGAAGGCTTTTTCTGCATCTATTGAAATAATCATGTGATTTTTGTTGGTTTGCTTGTTGATATGGTCAGTTAGGAAGCTCCTATTTTTTTTTAAAATATATTTTATTTGATCATTTCCAAGCATTATTCGTTAAAGACATAGATAATTTTCTTTTCCTCCCCCCCACCCCCCATAGCCGACGCATAAGTCCACTGGGCATTAGATGTTTTCTTGATTTGAACCCATTGCTTTGTTGATAGTATTTGCACTAGAGTGTTCATTTAGAGTCTGTCCTCTGTCATGTCCCCTCAACCTCTGTATTCAGGCAGTTGCTTTTCCTCGGTGTTTCCACTCCCATAGTTTATCCTTTGCTTATGAATGGTGTTTTTTTCTCCTGGATCCCTGCAAGTTGTTCAGGGACATTACACCGCCACTAATGGAGAAGTCCATTACGTTCGATTATACCACAGTGTATTAGTCTCTGTGTACAATGTTCTCCTGGTTCTGCTCCTCTCGCTCTGCATCACTTCCTGGAGGTTGTTCCAGTCTCCATGGAACTTCTCCACTTTATTATTCCTTTTAGCACAATAGTACTCCATCACCAACATATACCACAGTTTGTTCAGCCATTCCCCAATTGATGGGCATCCCCTCGTTTTCCAGTTTTGGGCCACCACAAAGAGCGCAGCTATGAATATTTTTGTACAAGTCTTTTTGTCCATTATCTCTTTGGGGTACAGACCCAGCAGTGCTATGGCTGGGTCAAAGGGTAGATATTCTTTTGTCGCCCTTTGGGCATAGTTCCAAATTGCCCTCCAGAATGGTTGGATCAGTTCACAACTCCACCAGCAATGAATTAATGTCCCTACTTTGCCACATCCCCTCCAGCATTCATTACTTTCCTTTGCTGTAATGTTAGCCAATCTGCTAGGTGTGAGGTGATACCTCAGAGTTGTTTTGATTTGCATCTCTCTGATTATAAGAGATGTAGAGCACTTCTTCATGTGCTTGTTAATAGTTTTGATTTCTTTATCTGAGAACTGCCTATCCATGTCCCTTGCCCATTTATCAATTGGAGAATGGCTTGATTTTTTGTACAATTGATTTAGCTCATTATAAATATGAGTAATTAAACCTTTGTCAGAGGTTTCTATGAAGATTTTTTCCCAATTTGTTGTTTCCCTTCTGATTTTAGTTATATTGGTTTTGTTTGTATAAAAGCTTTTTAGTTTGATGTAGTCAAAATTATTTATTTTACATTTTGTGATTCTTTCTATATCTTGCTTGGTTTTAAAGCCTTTCCCCTCCCAAAGGTCTGACATGTATACTATTCTGTGTTTACCCAATTTACTTATGGTTTCCTTCTTTATGTTTAAGTCACTCACCCATTTTGAATTTATCTTGGTGTAGGGTGTGAGGTGTTGATCTATTCCTAGTCTCTCCCACACTGTCTTCCAATTTTCCCAGCAGTTTTTATCGAATAGTGGATTTTTGTCCCAAAAGCTGGGATCTTTGGGTTTATCGTATACTGTCTTGCTGAGGTTGCTTTCCCCCAGTCTATTCCACTGATCTTCCTTTCTGTTTCTTAGCCAGTACCAAATTGTTTTGATGACTGCTGCTTTGTAATATAGTTTTAGGTCAGGGACTGCAAGGCCCCCATCGTATGTGTTTTTTTTCATTATTTCCCTGGATATCCTTGATCTTTTGTTCTTCCAAATGAACTTTGTTATGGTTTTTTTCTAAATCAGTGAAGAAGTATTTTGGTAGTTCAATGGGTATGGCACTAAATAGATAAATAAGTTTGGGTAGGATGGTCATTTTTATTATATTGGCTCGTCCTATCCATGAACAGTTAATGTTTTTCCATTTGTTCAGGTCTAGTTTTAGTTGTGTGGCGAGTGTTTTGTAGTTGTGTTCATATAGTTCCTGTGTTTGTCTTGGGAGATAGATTCCTAAGTATTTTATTTTGTGTAAGGTGATTTTGAATGGGATTTCTCTTTCTAGTTCTTGCTGCTGAGCTGTGTTGGAGATATATAGAAAAGCTGATGATTTATGTGGGTTTATTTTGTATCCTGCAACTTTGCTAAAGTTGTTGATTATTTAAATTAGCTTTTTGGTTGAATCTCTAGGATTCTTTAAGTAGACCATCATGTCATCCGCAAAGAGTGATAACTTGGTCTCCTCCTTGCCTATTTTGATGCCTTCAATTTCTTTTTCTTCTCTAATTGCTACTGCTAGTGTTTCTAGTACAATGTCAAATAGTTGGGGTGATAATGGGCATCCTTGTTTCACTCCTGATCTTATTGGGAATGCATCTAGTTTATCCCCATTGCAGATGATATTAGCTGTTGGTTTTAGATATATGCTGTTTATTATTTTTAGGAATGACCCTTCTATTCCTATGCTTTCTAGTGTTTTTAATAGGAATGGGTGTTGTATTTTATCAAAGGCTTTTTCTGCATCTATTGAGATAATCATGTGGTTCTTGCTAGTTTGCTTGTTGATGTGGTCAATTATGTGGATGGTTTTCCTAATGTTGAACCAGCCCTGCATCCCTGGTATGAATCCTACTTGATCATGGTGAATGATCCTTCTGATCACTTGCTGGAGTCTTTTTGCTAGTATCCTATTTAAGATTTTTGCATCTATATTCATTAGGGAGATTGGCCTATAGTTTTCTTTCTCTGTTTTTGACCTGCCTGGTTTTGGAATCAGTACCATATTTGTGTCGTAAAAGGAGTTTGGTAGAACTCCCTCTTTGCTTATTATGTCAAATAGTTTGTATAGTATTGGGGTTAACTGTTCTCTGAATGTTTGATAGAATTCACAGGTGAATCCATCAGGCCCTGGGGATTTTTTCTTAGGAAGTTCTTTGATGGCTTGATGGATTTCAATTTCTGATATGGGATTATTTAAGAATTCTATTTCCTCTTCTGTTAGTCTAGGCAGTTTGTATTTTTGTATATATTCATCCATTTCTCCTAAATTGGTGTATTTGTTGCCATATAATCGGGCAAAGTAATTTCTAATGATTGCCTTAATTTCCTCCTCATTGGAGGTGCTGTCCCCCTTTTCATCTTTAATGCTGTGAATTTGCTTTTCTTCCTTCCTTTTTTTAATTAGATTGACCAGTACTTTGTCTATTTTGTTTGTTTTTTCAAAGTACCAGCTTCTTGTCTTATTTATTAAATCAATAGTTCTATCACTTTCGATTTTATTAATTTCTCCCTTAATTTTTAGGATTTCTAATTTGGTTTTCTGCTGGGGGGTTTTAATTTGATCGCTTTCGAGTTTTTTCAATTGCATTTCCAATTGATTGATCTCTGCTCTCCCTTGTTTGTTAATATAAGCTTTCAGGGATATGAATTTGCCTCTGATTACCGCTTTGGCTACATCCCAAAAGGTTTGAAAGGATGTTTCGCCATTGTCATTTTCCTTGATGAAATTATTAATTGTTTCTATGATTTCTTCTTTAACTAAACGGTTTTGGAGTATCATATTGTTTAATTTCCAATTGGTTTTAGATTTGGTTTTCCATGTACCATTACTAATCATTATTTTTATTGCCTTGTGATCTGAGAAGGCTGCATTCATTATTTCTGCTTTTTTGCATTTGTGTGCTATGTTTCTGTGACCTAATGTATGGTCAATTTTTGTGAATGTGCCATGTGGTGCTGAGAAGAAGGTGTATTCCTTTTTATCCCTATTTATTTTTCTCCATATGTCTATTAATTCTAATTTTTCTAAGATTTCATTCACTTCTTTTACCTCTTTCTTATTTATTTTTTGATTTGATTTATCTAAATTTTATAATGGTTGGTTTAAGTCTCCCACTAGTATCGTTTTATTGTCTATTTCTTCCTTCAATTCGCCTAGTTTCTCCATTAGAAATTTGGGTGCTATATTATTTGGTGCATACATGTTGATTAATGATATTTCCTCGTTGTCTAGAGTCCCTTTTAACAAAATATAATTACCTTCCCTATCCCTTTTGATCAGGTCTATTTTTGCATTGGCTTTATCAGATATCATGATTACCACTCCTGCCTTCTTTCTATCAGTTGAGGCCCAGAAGGTCTTACTCCATCCTTTAATTCTGACCTTGTGGGTGTCAACCCGCCTCATGTGTGTTTCTTGAAGACAACATATGGTAGGGTTTTGGATTCTAATCCATTCTGCTATTCGTCTACGTTTTATGGGTGAGTTCATCCCATTCACGTTCAAAATTATGATTGTCATTTGTGGACTCCCTGGCATTTTGATTGCCTTCCCTAATTCTAACCTTTTCTTCTTCGGCTCTACCTTTTAGTCCAGTGATTTACTTTGAATCAGTGCCCCTTGTCCCCTCCCTTGATGTTTCCCTTTTTAGTCCCTCCCTTTTTCTTCCCTCCCCCTCCCCCCTCTCTTTCCCTCCCTTTTTGTTCTCCCTCTCCCCTTCCCCACCTTGGTTTTCCCTTCTCCTTACCCTTGTTGGGTAAGATAGAATTCAAGATCCCAATGGATCTGGATGTTTTTCCCTCTCAGAGTTGATTTCCCTGAGATTGAGGTTTAAGTAACCCCCCCCCCCCTTCCTCTCCTTCTTATAGGAGTTTTCTTCCCCTCCCCTTCCCATGTGAATCTTTGTGTGAGAACCATTATTCTATTTGGTCTTTCTTTACCCCCTATTTATACATTACATTTTCCCCATATGTTAGTATACATAGATTGATATAAATGTAGTCCTTATAGAAGAGAGTTTGAGTAAAAGGAAAAGATAACATTTTTCCCCTTTCCTTAATATTTACCTTTTCAGGTATTCCTTGCTCTTTGATTTTCGGTATCAAACTTTCCACAGAGCTCTGGTCTTTTCTTTGCAAAAAGTTGGAAGTCTTCTATTTTGTTGAATGCCCATACTTTCCCTTGGAAGTATATAGTCAGTTTTGCTGGGTAGCTGATTCTTGGTTGGAGACCCAGCTCTCTTGCCTTTCTGAAGATCATGTTCCATGCCTTACGATCATTCAGAGTAGAACTTGCAAGGTCTTGTGTGACCCTGATTGGTATTCCTTTATATCTAAATTGTCTTTTTCTGGCTTCCTGTAGGATTTTTTCTTTTGTTTGATAGCTTTGGAATTTGGCAATTACATTCCTGGGAGTTGTCTTTTGGGGGTTTAGTGTAGAAGGTGTTCTGTGAGCTCTGTCAGTGGCTGTATTGCCCCCTTGTTCTAGAATCTCTGGGCAATTTTCTTTGATTATATCTTGTATCACCATGTCCAGTTTGGTGTTTATTTCTGGCTTTTCTGGGAGTCCAATTATTCTTAAATTTTCTCTTCTCCCTCTATTTTCCAGATCTATCACCTTGTCGGTGAGATATTTTATGTTCTCTTCTAATTTCTTGGTGTTTTGGCTTTGCTTTATTAGTTCTTGCTTTAAAGCCTGGTTTTCTTTTACAGTTTGGTCAAACTGGTTTTGTAGATGCATGAATTTCTTTTGCATTATTTCCCACTTTTCCTCCCAGAGGGCTTCCATCTTTTTGGTCATTTCTGATTCAAATTCTTCATGGAGAATCTTTGTGGAGAGTTTCTATTTCCTTTGGAAGATTTTGGAGAATTTTCTTGTATATCTTCTTCTATCTGCTCTGTATTTTGTATTTTGGCTCCATAGAATGTGTCCAAAGTCGCCCCTTTCTTCTTATTTTTCTTGGTATTTTGGGGCTTCTGTGCTTCTGTGGAGTTTGTCATCTCTGAATGTGGAGGATTAGCTTTTCTTATCTCTGTCTGGTGATCAGAGGCTTTAGTCCTGGGCAGATGGTTCTATGAGCTTTCCCTGGGTTAAACTGAATATGCCTCACTGGAACTGGAATGGAAGGGTCGGACCACGAGGCCACACTCTCCCCCCGGCTCGCTTTCCGGAAGTTGCCTTCAGAATCGCTGGCCGTGAGGCTGTTTCGTCGGCCTGCGGGGGGATGGGCTGCAGCTTTCCCAAGCTCCGAGGGCAAGGACTTTCACTGAGACTTGGATAGCAGGATCCAGCCCGTGAGGCTGTCTTGCCCGCCCTGAGGGTTGCTGTTGTTTTGACCAGCTCTCTGCAGCGGAAGCCCCAGGCAGTAACTTTCACTGGGACTCGGGTAGAAGGCCCTGAGGGTTCTGCTCTCTGGGCCCCGCCGGGCTGCGGCTTCCGGGAGCCTTGGACTCTGCGCTCCTACCCCTGAGGTCCAAGTGATCTCGGGTTCTGGCTTTTGAGGGGAGCCGTACCTTTTGAACCGGGTCCAGGTCCAGGAGGAGGGTTCCCAGGGTCTGTGCTGTTGATCGTTTTGAATTTCTGCCCCTTAGGAGCTTATAGTTTGAGATCGGTCGGGAAGGGTTTTCCGGAGATCTGAGCTTTAGCTTTCTCTAAGCCGCCATCTTAACCGGAAGTCAGGAAGCTCCTATTTTAACCATTGTCCTATGTTAAGTTTCAGTCTACTAGTTTTTGTTCCCTAAGGGATACTGGCTTGCCCACTTAAGGAGGCGCTACCTCTATAGGGAACTGGTGGCACTGAAAATTCATCACTAGCTGTAGGCACCCTGTTCTTTTAACAGGAGTAACATAGCCATGCTCTGTTCCGTACACTGGTTTGGGAACTTATACAATTGGGCTTCTTGAATTTGACACCTCCAGTTTTCTTTCCAGGTAACGTGAAGCCCAGAATTTTCTCTATAAATTTTACATTGGGTCATATCACTAAAGTGATTTGTGACCAGTCTTGTAAGTGTGCTTGCCCTTGTGTATTTCCTATTCATTTTCCTCTTCTCAGGGATTCCCTATAGCTTTCTTCATACTCTTGGTAGTTCTTATGCCAAGATTTCCATAGATTCTCAGTATAATGACAATGATGGACCCTTACAGGTGGCTTTAGGCAGAGAACAGTCATTAAGAGATAAAAAACTTCATTGATGTTCAGCATTAATATTTATTTCTTATTTGCCTATGTTTATTTGGTTAATTTCTTTCTCTTGCTTTATTGTTATAGCATACAAGCATCCTGTCTACCTCATTGAGGATGTGGTATCCCTCATGATCTAGGAAAATCCACATACAATTTTTTGGCCTTCCCTTCATGTCAGATGAATTACTAAACTTAAGATATCTCTGCATTTCTAGCTTTCGTGTGTCATCTGTTAGCTTTTGTGTTCTTTTCACAAACTTAAACTTTTTACTTATTTTAACTTTAAAAAAGAAATTGTGTATATGGTTTTAAAAGATAAATATTTTCAATATTTTTATCTATTATATCTATTTTTATTTATTTATTTATTATATCTATTATATCAATATTATATCTATTTTTCAATACCATATATATATTTTATGCATTTCTGATATTTTTCTGTCATCTTCTGGCCTTCATGTGCCATCTGTGTCTTATAAAACTTCCCCAAAATTCCCATTTAATTTCATGTACCGACCTGTGATATATTAAAAATGTGATGGAGACAGTTGTGATATGGAAGGACTATCTGTATTTTTAGAACAATATCAAAAAATAGTGGCAAGAATAGACATTCTTACTGTATTTCTCAACCTCCTGGACTGGCCATAAAAATCTGTATGACAAATAATCCTAGCTCTTGCTTTTAGTTAGACACTATTATTTTAAGGAATGAATCATTTATTCCTATACTTTTAAATTATTTCTTTCATTTTGTTAAGTTTTTCTATATCTATTGTTATAATCCTGTGAATCTTATTGTTTTTTATTATTAATATTATTATTATTATATTTGTTGTTTTCCTAATATTGATTCAACCCTATGTTCTTGGTAGAAAAACAACCTAGTCATAATAGTTTCTTTGCTAATATTTTGGTACCAGTATTCATTAATATTCATGTATAGTTTTCTTTTCCTGTTTTATCTCTCCCTAATTTAAATATCTTGTGCCATAGAATGTTTAACAGGATCCTTTTCTCCTCATTTTTTTCTTTTTTACAAAGCTCCAAAGTGTTTATTAAGAATTAAAAATACTGTAAAGAAAGCCTTACAGTTCAGTTCATTTCACAGTCAACTAAACGAACGTCTGAAATTAATCCAAATGGAGGCAAAACAAAATGGCTTTATAGGACAGGACAGAGCATCGGGGACAGTGCAGCTCAGGACTGGGACAGAGCGAACAATGAATGAAAACGCAGTGCATCCTTTTTTTTCCACTGAACAGGCAGGAATCTATTGTTAGATTTCCGTGAGTATCATTTAAAAAAAAAAAACTTAAAAAAAAATAGGTTATAGACATTTGGTCTGCATACCTGAGGGGATTCCCCATTCCGCTGTGCTGCTCCTGGGATATGATTCAAGAATATATTAGACCCCTGTTCTGGGCTGCTAAGTCTAAGAGTTATCTGATGACCCAACTAGAGATCTGGCACAGATGGGCTCAGGATTTCTCAGGGTGGATGTCCCATCTTGGCATTTGGAGCCTTCCAGGTCTTGCATAGTAACCTTGGATATCACTAAAGGATGTATAGAATATCTCCATTTTTTGAAATAATTGTGCTTTGAGTGTTGGATAGAATTCACATGTCAGTCCTTCTGGGTCTTGGGATTTTTCCTTTTAGGGGTTCCTTTTCTGCTAATTTGTTTTCTTTTTTCTATATTGTGTTATTTAAATTTTCTATTTCTTATTTGTTAACCTGGGTTTTGTACTTTTTATAACTATCTTTTTAATTCACACTTTCATTTTGTGAGGCATATAGTTGAGTAAAATAGTTGCTGATAACTTCTCTAATTTCCTTTTTACTTGTTTTAAGTTCCTCATAGTTTTTTTTCCCACTCTTTCCTTCTATCTTAGTATCAATTCTAAGAGAGAAGAGCAGCAAAAGCTAGGGTTAAATGACTACCTATGTGTAATTGGAAATCTTGTGCCTTTGAACTACATTTCCCAGAAGCCCACTGACTTTCTGTGTACTGACATAGGCAGGAGATAAATTGGGTGGGGCTAGCTCTCTTTGCTTTCTGTTGGCAGCTTTTGAACAAGTAGATTTAGCTTGGGCATGTAGTTTTATTTTGTTAAATAATTAGCTTTTTATTCCTTTACTACTAATGATCATTTAATAAATCTCTTAAAATATAATATTTTTGTTATTTGACATTAATTTTAATTTTTACTGTATTATTTCATTATCTTTGATGTCCTTAAGCATAACATCTCATAGCTTCCTTATGTCCTTTAACCATGTCAATTTTACTGTTGCCTCAGCTGAGACCTTGATTCTTACTCCTGCTTTTTATTTATTTATTTTAAAAAATCTTTACCTTCTGCCTTAGAATTGATACTAGGTATCAGTTCCAAAGCACAAGATAAGGGCTAGATAATTGGGGTTAAGTGACCTGTCTGGGATCATATAACAAGTATCTGAGATCAGATTTGAACCTAGGACCTCTGTCTCTAAGTCTGGTTCTCTATCCACTTAGCCACCTAACTGCCTCCTACTCTTGCTTTTTTAAATTCATCTAAAGCCTAATAAATTCTGCGCCAGTCCTCCATTTTAATTGTCAGTGGATCTTTGTTCCTAGTGTGTTTCTTATAAATATAATATTGTTGAATTGCCTTTTTAATTTATTCTGCTGCCCCTCTTTTTATGAGAATTCATTGTATTCTTGTTCATAGTTTATGTATGTTTCCTTCCATCCTTCCATCATCATATTCTTTAATTCTTTTCTCTATATCCTCCTCCTTTGGAAAGTTGGAGGAGATAGAGAAAGAGAAGTTATCTGCTTGACACTTTTGATTTGTAATTTAAGTGGTCAGTTCTTATTCTTTTTTACTTTTCTTTTCTAAGCCCAGACTGTGCTCTCTGGTTCTTATATATAATTTATCTTCCTTCAGCTCTTCCTTTTATCTTCTGAACTGAAGTTGAAATTTGTTTTGCTTGTGACTTTTCCCTCAGATTTGGAAATTCTTCATACTTATTCTGTTCCTGCTTATTTCTTTGTTGAGTTTAATGTCTTTTCTTACCACACTTTGTGTGTGGGTGCTGAGTGCTTATGCCCACACATACATATGGATGTTCAACCCTCCTTTGTTCAATCCAGATAAGAATGAAGATTATGAGATGCATGTACCTCTTATAACATTCATATTCATGTAACCTTCTTCTCTTGTGTTCCCATGATACTAGATAGTAAATTCCTCAGCCTTCCTCCTCATTTCTTCATGTATCTACGTGTGCATGCATGTGCCTACATTTTGACTAACTTGGCCCAGAATTGAATAATAGATGCATGGACTGTTGTTTTTTTTAACTTAACTGTTTATAGAGTCTTAGTTTTACAAGGTCACGTATTTTTGGTTTCTGGTTTCAATCCTTATATTTTGCCTTTTTTAAGTTTTTTGCTTTTTTTATATCTATATCTATCAGCAAAAGCTTATTTGAGCCTGACTGGTTCCTTATTACTTAAACTTCTTTTTTTTTTCTTTTTAAAAATTAATTAATTTTTTAAAACCAATTACACATATTGAACTTTTTCTTTCTGGTTGCTTGTAGTATTTTTTAATTGGCAAACAAACTGAAATTTATCTTTGCCATTCCTATCTTGTTTTAATTTGGAGGGAGGTGACTGATGGATTCTGTCAGTTTCTCACAGTAGCCATGTCTAAAAATTTGTGTCCTTTTCTGCACCTTGTAGTTACCTGTTTTCTGGCAGGTGGTAGGTAACTTGCTTCATAATTCCTCTGGAAATCTCATGGTCATTGCATTGATCAAAGTTAGTTTTCTGTATTATGCTGCTATCTTTATACATGTTGTTCAGGGTCTATTCAGTCTACTGGCAGTTCATACTAGCCAGTATTCTCTGAAATTATTTAATTATTTCTTATGATGCTGTAATATTCTATTACATTCATATACCACAGTTTATTTGGCTATTCCCCAATTGTCTTAAGAGACAATCTAAAGCATCTCCTAAGATTCTGATTCATTTTTCTTCTCTCCAGCCCCTTTTCATCCTTTTATACAGGAGTTTTGTTTTGCTTGTGATTGTTCTCTTCTTATTATCCTTCTTCATTCTTCTATACTCATCTTTGCCTCCTTTCTACACTAATATTTTCTTTTAATCCTAGTTTCTTTAAATCTTCAAAACATAATTGACCACCTCTAGGACCTCTATTTTTATTATTTAACTCTTTCAGCACTTTTTGAAGACTTTGAGGTTTGGAAAGGACAATTTGTTTCTCCTCCCCCTGTTAGAATGTCAGCACTACATCATACTACTCCTTCCAGTTGCTCAAATAAATTTACTTTCTAGATTTCCCTGGCCTCTTGTGTTTGTATTTCAAAATTCTTCCTTAGGCAAAATAAGCAGAACCAGAAGATTATATACAGTAACTGAAACACCGTGGGATGATCAAGTGTAATCAACCTTGCTAATAGCAGTGTAGTGAACCAGGACAATTCTGAGGGATTTATGAAAAGGAATGCTATCCACATCTAGAGAAAGAACTGTTGGAGTAGAAATGCAGATGAAAACATGATTTATCATATGTTTATTTGGGTATATGATTTGGGGTTTTGGTTTTATAAGATTGCTTTCTTTCCAAATTGAATAAAAAGGAAATAGGTTTTGAGTGATAACACATGTATAGTTCAGTGGAATTGCTTGTCAACTCTGGGAGGGCGGGGAGGGAGACAATATGAATCATGTAACCTTGGAAAACTTACATATACATTTGTTACTGGAATAAAATAAAGACAAAATTTAAAAAAAATCAAAGCTTCCCCTTCCCAAAGTTTTGACATTCTTATCAGAAATGCTTGAAAGTTCTCCATTCCATTTCCCCCCAAAAGATGATACTTACTTTACAGAGTAAATTATTTTTATATGTAAGTCTGTCTTTTGCCTTTTGGAATAATATATTCCAATATCTCTCATTTATCATAGAAGCTCTAGATTTTGGGATCCTGATTATGGCCTTTTAGAAATTGAAGTGCTTCTTTCTTGACGTTTGCAGTATTTTTTCTTTGACATAGAAGCTTAGGATTTTGTCTGACATTCTTAGGATATTTCCTCTGGGGATTTCTTTTAGGGGTTAATTGGTAGATTCTTCCTATTTTTACTTTACTCTAGCTCTAATAGTTTTGGGCAATTTTCATTTAAGAGTTCTCAAAATATAATCTAGGCCTTTTAAAAAATATTTAATTTATTTTAAAATATTTTTCCATGCTACATGATTCATGCTTTCTCCTTTCTTCTCTCCCCCCTCCTGGAGCTGATAAGCAATTCCACTGGATTATACATGTGTTATCACTTGATACCCATTTTCATATTATTTGTTTTTGTAATAGAGTAATCTTTTGAAACCCAAAACCCAAATCATATAACCATATAAAAATGTGATAAATTATGTTTTTCTAATGTGTTTCTACTCCAACAGTTCTTTCTCTTGATATGGATAGCATTCTTTTTCTTAAGTCCCTCGGGATTGTCCTGGATCATTGCATTCTATTAGTAGCACAGTCTATTACATTTAATTTTAATTTCTGCGTATAGTGTTCTCCTGGTTCTGCTCATTTCACTCTGCATCAGTTCATGGAGGTCTTTCCAGTTCATATAGAAATCAAGCACTTCATGATTCTTTCTTGCACAATTGTGCACATCACCATCATATACCACAGTTTATTCAGCCAGGGTATGGGGTATGTATGGGGTGCTCAGGGAGGGGTAGTATCTCTGGTATGGAGGGCTTGTCGTGCCCTCCTAGGGCAGCTCTCCAACCTCTGACCCTCACCTGACACCCCAGCTCTCACTTGTGGCTCCCAGTAGCTGCTAGCAGCGGCCACACCCCGGGCAACAGCTTCGACAGGCCGGCTAAACCTTGTGAGGGTAGCCATCGGGTCGTCAACCCCTGGTGAACCAAGGCTTTGCTCACCCAGCATGTGAAGACTGCTTCGGCTGAACAGACGGAAGAAACCAATAAGAAGGTTCAGCGGCTGAGATGGAGACGCAGCAAAGCACTGTGGAGTGCTTAGGGCGTGTTGGAGCACAAAGGACAACACGGCCATCCAATGCAGCTGAGGAAGTCTCCAGGTGTAACAATTTTTCGTGCCATTGGACCCAGGCAATGACTTTTCCACTTAAATCTCCTTCACCCACAAGTGTCTTTGTGCACTCATCTATACACCATAGATGAAAACGCACAAAGACAATTGTCATCCTCAGTTACCGAGAGACTACTACCATTCAGCCATTCCCCAGTCAAGGGACACCCCCTTATTTTCCAATTTTTTGCCACCACAAAGAGTGCAGCTATGAACATTTTTGTACAGCCATTTTTATCATCTCTCTGTGGTACAAACCTAGTAGTGATACTGCTGGATCAAAGGGCATGCAGTCTTTTAAAGCCTTTTGGACATAATTCCAAATTGCCTTCCATAATGGTTGGATCAATTCACCACTCCACCAGCAGTGTATTAGTGTCCTAATTTTACCACATCACCTCCAACATTTATTGTTTTCCTTTACTGTCATATTGGCCAGTTTTCTAGGTGTAAGGTGGTACCTCAGTTGTTTTGATTTGCATTACTCTAATCAGGAGGGATTTAGAATGCTTTTTCATGTGATTATTGATTTGATTTCTTCATCTGAAAACTTTCTGTTCTGTGATCGCAAAATACCCAAGTCAGCTGGGTTTTATGGAGATTTTAATTAATACAAATGAAGGAATTAAGGGAAGGGAGAGAGACAGAGTAAGAAGAAATAGTAGGAAAAGGCCTAGGGCCTAGGCCAAATGGCCTAGGCCTTTCTCTTTAAGAGAAAACTAAGTCAGTCTTTAATCCACTCACCACAAGATTTTGTCCCAAGCAAAACTCCAACTAAGTTCAGAGGCCCAGTTACTCCAACTAGTCCGAGATCCAACTCCTTCAGAGAACCTTCTCTGACTCCTGACCTCCACTTCAGCTTCCAAAGCTGAACTAACTTCAGAAACCTCAAGCTCCTTCCTTTTAAAGAAAATTTTCTCTTGTGTCACCTCCCCTAAATTTTCACATCTACCAATCACAGTAGATGCTTTTCCTAGGCCTGCCCATTCTTAGTTTTTACCACTCTTTAGTTCTTACCTTCTCTGGGTAGACTATATCTTCTGAGTACTTCACACCTCTTTGCTAAGCTTGCTCTTTGTAAGTTGCTTGACCTTTTAGTGATTAATTCGACCTTCGTAGGTACTTAGCACCCTTTTGTATTAGATCTAAAAACAGACCTACCTTAAGGTTCTAGCTTTACTATAAGGTATGACTTGGGGACTTTCATTGTTCAATCAGGAGTTTGCAACCTTATCTTCCCCTAAAGTATGCCTAAGTATGGGTGGAGTAATGTTAGAGTTCCCAATACATTCCTGATGAAGCACCTTCATTGTTTAAAATGGGGAATACCATTCTAAGGTAGAGTCTGAGAAGTTTTAAGATTCACAATTCATGCCCCCAAAACATTTGTCAATTAGAGAATGACTTGATTTCTTATACATTTGACTTAACTCCTTATAAAATTGAGAAATTAGACCTTTTCAGAGATTTTTTATTAAGACTTTTCCCCCAGTTTGTTGCTTCCCTTCTAATTTTGGTTGCATTGGTTTTGTTTGTACAGAGATTTTTTTTCAGATTTTTTGTTATTAAGACTTTTCCCCCAGTTTGTTGCTTCCCTTCTAATTTTGGTTGCATTGGTTTTGCTTGTACAACCCTCTTTAAATTTAATATGATTAAAATTATTCATTTTACATGTTAAAATGTAACTTGCTTGATCTTAAATTCTTTCCTTTTTCTTAGATCTGACAGGTATACTTTTCTATGTTCACCTAATTTACTTATAATTTCTTTCTTTATATTTAAGTCATGCTTGGTCTTAAAATCTTTCCTTTCCCAAATATCTGACAAGTATACTGTTTTGTGTTTACCTAATTTACTTATAGTTTCATTCTTTATATTCAAGTCATTCACCCATTCTGAGTTTATCTTGGTATAGAGTGTGAGGTGTTGATTTAAATCTAATTTTTCCCATAGTGTTTTCCAATTTTCCCAGCAGTTTTTGTCAGATAGTGGGTTCTTGTCCCAGAAGCTGGGGTCTTTGGATTTATTGAACACTAACTTGCTGAGGTAATTTACCCCAAGTCTATTACATTGATCCACCTTCTATCTCTTAGCCAGTATTGTATTGTTTTAATGTTCACTGCTTTATAGTACAGTTTAAGATCTGGTACTGCTAGGCCACCATCTTTCACATTTTTTTTTCATTAATTCTCTTGATATTCTTGAACTGTTGTACTTCCAGATGAACTTTGTTATAATTTTTTCTAATTCTATATAAAAGTGTTTTGGTAATCTGATAGATATGGCACTGAATAAGTAATTTAGATAGGATTGTCATTTTTTTTTTTGATATTAGCTTATCTTGAGCAATGAATGTTTTTCCAATTGTTTAGATCTAGTTTTATTTGTATGAAAAGTGTTTTGTAGTTGTGTTCATTTAATTCCTGTGTTTATCTTGGCAAATAGATTCCCAAGTATTTTATATTGCTAGAGTGATTTTAAATGGTGTTTCTCTAACTCTTGTTGCTGAGTTTTGTTGGAAATATATAAATTAGACCTTTTTTTAAAAAAAGACAATAGATTTCAGAGAGTTCATTGATTCCTAATTATCTCTCCTTGACCTGTTTTCCATTAGGTATTAAAGATATTATTCTATTTTTTTAAAGAGTTTTCTGAGTTCTAGTATTTCTTGTATCTTATGGAGCCGTTGGTTGGTTTGTTCTAGTCTAGTTTTCAGGGAGTCTAATTCTTGGGCAAATTTTACATTTTTCTCTTATAAGCGATTTGTTTTCCAAACAGTTCTCTTTTCATGAGAATTTTTATTTTAGTTTCTTATTTTCAGTTTTATTTTTTTTCCTAAGGATCCATGTAGTCTTTGTGGAAAATCACTTTTTTCCTTTTAACTCTCTTGCACTTGTTTAGGAGCTAATTTCTCCTTTTGGAGATGTCTAGATTTGTAGTAGCTTTTAATACTGGTTTATGTTTTCTTTAGGTTATTTATCTCTTCATCTTTAGTTCCTTAATTGGACCTTTCTGCTATGGCCATACTCAACCCTCTGCAACACTTTTGGATGAGGTGATTGGTTATCCCTATATGGTTTTGTGGTGGATCTCCCAGTTTACTGTGCTGGTATCCATTTCCTGGGTAGATTGGTTTGGATCTTCTGTCATCAGAGCTAAGGATCTCTATGAAGTTTGAAGGCCCAATCTGGTTGTTGCCTGCTTCTGCTCCGTAACATTTCCAGTTCCCTACCCTGGGGCTTTTTCTATCAGTCATTAAGTGCCTGCTATGTACCAGTCACTGTACAAATTGCTAGGGATAAAAAGAAAGGCAAAAGCATCCCCTGCCCTTGAGAAGTTTACAATCTAATGATGGAGACAATAAACAAACTTTGTACAAACAAGCTATATACATGATATAGGAAATAATTAATAGTAGAAAATTCCTAGAATTAAGAGAGAAAGTCAGGAGGTGGAGATGAGTAGGTAGAGGATTCCTAACATGGGAGCAGCCAGAGAAAACACCCAGAACTTAGAGGCATTGAATGTCTTGTTCATGGAAGAGCAAAGAGGCCATTGTCCCTGGATTGAAGAGTATTGTTATAGGGGTTATATGAGATTTCCTAAGAATACTGGAAGGAGAGACATGAGGTGGTTATGAAGGTTTTTGAACACTAGAGGACTTTGTATTTGATGATGGAGGCTTTGGAGGATGGATTGGAAAGAGAAGAGATTTGGGGCAGGCAGACCATTCAGGTTATTGCAATAGTCCAGGGGTGAGGTGGTGGTAGAATCACAGTAGAGAAGAGTAGGGTTTGGTATGATAAGGCAGAAGGAGACCTGGAAAACCAAAGTGTATGTTGCATTTGTATTGGCAAGATCCCAGATGTGGCTATCTTTGTGTACAGCTGAAGTGGGGTAAAGGCACAGGCCATAGAACTGAGTGCTTAAGGTGCTTGAGAGAATAAGTTGAAGGTGTGAGGACAAGAGTTGGAGAAGTATGGCGGGTGAAAGATGAAATACCTGAGGAAACAAAGGTTCAAGCTTCTGAGTATACTGGTTTATTAAACAATGCATGCCATCTGCCCAACTAATTGGAACCAATATCTTTGCTCAGCTTTGACACTAGACCCTGAATACAGGAAGAAACAAATTTTTATATATTAAAAACAATCAGATAAGGCCAATTAATGAAAGAAAATGGTTAACCAAGATATAACTTTAGGCAATCAGACTTCTAATTGGAAGAAAGATTAGGAACTTTCCAGTTTGAGAGAGGGAGAGTGAACAGTTATGGTTCCCTGAAATTAGAAAAAGAAATGTCTCATTCCCTTCCAAGTATCTGTGAACAGTCAAAGGAACATGAAAATAACAAGTGATCAGTATGGGCTCAATTACCAAATAAGGCACATGGATTCTTTGAGGTGTTTAATGATGTGAAAATTCCTTATTTTAGTCTTAGTATCTGACTGAGTTTCTGGTCAGCATAACCTAGATCCTTTGTTAAGGATGGATAAAATGGATATAATAAGCAGCTGGTAGAGGGTGGTCTAGCTTCTCAGACATGTAGGGCTAGGTTCAAATAATACAGCAAAGTCCTCTCACACGATTCCTTAAGCAGAGAAAGATTGAACCAGTACTGAAGTGTGAGTAAGAATAGAAAAGTGTCCTGGAGGTCATAGATAGAAGCTTGCAAAGATTTTGATTAGGTAGAAAGTATGAATTGCATGTGACTTATCAGTTTTGCTGCTTCGAAACAAGAGTGCCCTGCAGAGTATAAGGGTTATTGGGCAGTTTGTAGTCTCACTGAGAGGCTAGACTTGTTTGGTTGCACTGGTGGGCTTTATTGGCCTTGTTCGGTTCTGGAAAGGAAGAAGTCATTGTAGTTGCTCATTATGTTTCATTTCATTTCTTTTCTTTTCTCTTCTCTTCTCTTCTCTTCTCTTCTCTTCTCTTCTCTTCTCTTCTCTTCTCTTCTCTTCTCTTCTTTTTTTCTTTTCTTTTCTTTTCTTTTTTTCCTTTCCTTTCCTTTCCTTTCCTTTCCTTTCCTTTCCTTTCCTTTCCTTTCCTTTCCTTTCCTTTCCTTTCCTTTCCTTTCCTTTCCTTTCCTTTCCTTTCCTTTCCTTTCCTTTCCTTTCCTTTCCTTTCCTTTCCTTTCCTTTCCTTTCCTTTCCTTTCCTTTCCTTTCCTTTCCTTTCCTTTCCTTTCCTTTCCTTTCCTTTCTTTTCTTTTCTTTTCTTTTCTTAACATATATATTCTCTCTTAAAATTGATACTAAGTATTTGTTTCAAGACAAAAGAGCAGGAAGGGCTAAATAGTTGGAGTCAAGTGACTTGTCCAGGGTCACATAGCTAGGAAGTGTCTGAGGTCAAATTTGTACCCAGGACCCCTGATTCTAGCCCTGGTGCATCATTCATTTAGCTGCCTAGCTACTCTTCTCATTATATTTCTTGATCATTATTTGTTTTGGTGAGAGCTTCAAGGTTTACTGGGGTAGGAATGTGAGGCCTAGGGGCTCTATTTCTAGTTTGGGCAACCTCTTGTCCATAAGTCCTTGATTTTCAGTATTACTGTGGTTAACTTTCTCTAGTATTATATATATCTGTATATGCCTTAATCACTGGATAAGAATCTCACATTTACAGTAATTAATTAATGCTTATGGACAATCTAAAAAATTGTAATTAGTATTTTTCTCTTTTTTCTATCACTTTACCACCAACACTGTGATAGTGAATGGGATTTGCACAGGTCAAAAGAAAGGAAAATCCCTAAAGGTCTGTGTATGAACCTGTAGCAGCAAGCCAGGAAGATGGATGTTGCTTTGAAATAAGAGGTGGTATCATTTGAAAAGGAAACAAACCAATCCCTAGAGTAGGGGTAGGTAAATTTGGAGTCTATAAACTTAAAAAAATATATTTTGATGACTGTTTCAATATACTTTTTCTTTTTAATTTCATGTATTTAATTTTATGCATTTAAAAAAACATCCCTAGAGGGGATTGATAAGTTTCACCAAGAACCCCTGTGAGTCTAGAGGTGTCATAAAAGAAATAAAAGAAAATACTGTTGTATAGGGTATGAGTCTCCAGGAGTTCTTCCTCTCCCATAGTTCTTAACCTCTTTGCTACCATACCCCAGTCCAGGTTCCTCACTCCATGAATTCTTACCTTTTTACCTTTTCCACTGGAGTCTTTGTATTCCATGCCTTGGGAACCACCACTAGATTTTTGGAACTGGAGTAGTCCTTTGTTTCCCTAGAGATGTGAAAGGAGAGGAGAAAAGGAAGAGTACCTGAGGAGGAGGGGGCAAGAGAAAGGGATTTGTTCCTGTTGTTCCAAGTTGGAACTCAGTTAATTTGTTTTCCCTTGAGACTGCTAGATGGTACAGTGGATAGTGGGCCCAGAGTCAAGAAGACCCAAGTTTAGATGTGATCTCAGATACTTGATTAGCTATCTGACTCAAAGCAAGTCACTTAACTCCCTTTGGCCTCAGATTCATCATTTGTAAAACAGATATAATCACAATACCTGCCTCACAGAGTTGTTGTAAAGGTCAAAGGGGATACATTTATAAATCTCTTAGGAGAGACTATATAAAACTTATTCTCTTCCCCTGAACTAAAGTGTTTTTAGTGACCCATTTTATTTTGACACATTAGTTACTTCCTTATAAAGAAGCCTCTCTATAGTACCTTACCACTAAAAAAGCAGTTTAAAAAACTCCTTTAATATAATATAGTGATTACAATTGACAGTATGTGTAACTTAAAAAGAAATTGTTTGTTACATTACAGTTCCCATCTATCTCTCTCTTCCTTCTTCCCCACACTAAAGAAGGGATCATTTGACCTAAAATATATATAAGTACATGTAATTAAAAAAAAAATCTTAGTTTAAAGGAAAGTTTTATGTTTCAATTTGCATTTAGAACCAACACAATCCATTATATTTGACCTGAGTTTTGTCTTTTTATCTCAATTCATTTTCCAGTAGGACTATTGTTATATATGGTAAATACCTTATAGACTACTGTTTATTCAGCATTATACTTCAGCTCTTATCACCACAAGATTGTCCTCCAGATGATGAATCTTTTTGGCTATAGGAATGCAGCTTCCACTTACATGAAGAGGATTATGATCTTTGATTATGGGAGAAAGCTCCTAGACCTGTGAAATCATGATTTGAAATATTGAAGCAAGTACGTTTCAGGTATATTTTGAATAAATAGGCATCTGTGACCTACTTAAGAATTTATATCATCTCTGTGGGAAAGAAAGTGCCTTTTGAACATCCAACTACCAAATGAACTTAAACTTTTTTTAAATATTGTATTCTTAATATCCATTAACAAACACAAATTTTTAAATAGACCAAAACAAAAGAAGAAATGATTTGAAAATGATTATAAGTGAAATTGTAAATAAACTTCCCTTAGTAAAAGAACTTTTGGAACAAGCCCTGTTCATAAATTGGAGATAGCCCATTATATTCTTTCCCTATTTCCTGTTTAATAGCAAAACTTGGTTAAATGGGGGTTTAGGGTCACTTAATTCTTAAAGCTTGGGGGAAGCTGGGTAGCTCAGTGGATTGAGAGCCAGGCCTAGAGATGGGAGATCCTAGGTTCAAATCTGGCCTCAGACACTTCCTAGCTGTGTGACCCAGGGCAAGTCACTTGACCTCCATTGCCTAGCCCTTACCACTCTTCTGCCTTGGAGCCATGCACAGTATTGACTCCAAGAAGGAAGGTAAGGGTTTAAAAAAAATTTCTTAAAGCTTGATGCTATAGGAGGTGAAATGATCTGCATATTTATTTTAATGAGGGACCTATAAGGATTAATTATAATTAATTATTTCAGTCATATACTTAAGAGAGAGTGGTTGAGAATAATAAACAATCATGGAATATCTAAGGACTCTAAAAATTTTTACTCATGTTTCTCTTTAACTCATTAAATAGCTTTGTACTCTTAATGTTTTTCCCTCATGAAATTCTTAAACATAAGCAAATCCTCCTAGGTCCCCTTTACCTCCTCCTACCATGGCGTTCCATAAATATCAGTCAGCCTAAAAAAGCTTTTCTTTAAAAGGTTATACAAGGTCTTTGAGAAGGCTGTGCTATCATAAAGAGAATATTTATATATTCAATTATGGCTTATGAAATATTTATCTTCAGCAGTTCCATGAGGAAATAAAATATTATTCCCCACTTTATAAATGAATAAAGCTTCAAAGGATTTTCCCAAAATCATACAATAAATACTGGAGCCAGTACTTGGAGCAAGGCCTTTTAACTTTTAAAGTCTAGTTCTGCTTTCCACTCTGTTATGCTCTGACTGTAATTAGTATTGGAGTATTAAATTTCTTGGTTGGCTTCTGCATATATTAGAAATTCCAAGCCAAGCTCAATTATTACTGGGCCAAATAACTTAAAAAACAAAATAAAACAACAGAAAACTTCACCCTTGTATGGAGATACTATGGGCCTGAAGACTAGGCAGATTAGCTGTTCCTCTCCAGATTCTTGGTATAGTTATTTGAGAGTTGTGTGGGGCCTGTGATATGACGATTGCCTCATCTATCTCCTGCTGTCACTCTCACTCTTTTTCACAGTTGTGGAGAGTGGAGCAGCCTAACTTGTTCTTGTTCTACATACTACCAAGTACCTTAACTGCTTCTCCAGGTTTTGCATTTTGTGTGTTTTGGAATGACTAGACTATGAGTAAGTGGCCAACTAGTCAAGTAAGTGAGTTTATATATATACACATATATTTACATAATAATTTGACTTCAGATTTTGATTAAAATTATTTGCCACCATGGATCGCTGAGATTAAGGTGCATTCTGTAAACTTTACCATGTTTGGGGAAATACATCAGAGTTGTGAAAAGATAAGCAGAGTGAAAAAGAAGTAATGTTCTAGAAAGGGCATACTTGTCCTGCAGTGGGAATGACATGATAAATAACTGTCTTTGGCTTATGAATCCTGAGGTTGGAGGATTAGTGGAGTGGGTATCTTTCTTTTGTCTGTATATCTAACTTTATTCTACCTGTGTCACTTCTTAGAATCCATTCTTCTTTAGCTTAGTTTTCCAGATTTCAGGGAAGTATGAACTCATATTTCAAATAATAATCTATCTAGCAAGACACTACTAGTCCATTAAGAAATTGAAAAGAATTTGCCATAGAGCAGAAAGATCCTAATTCAAGAATGAATACAGAGTAAAATTTTAAGAAACAGAAATAAAATACTATCAAAGTATGTTCTAAAAAAAAATTCCTCAATATTACAAAAGACCTACAATTTCTTTGCTGTTCGCTGTGAATTGAAATTCTTGTTAGTTTTTTTCTGGGTTACATATAGATTATCATGCAAAACATTTCCATATTCATTTTTAACCAATTACATGTAATAACAAATTTCTACATATTTTCCTAAGGCATATGATTAGACTTATCTTCCTCCCTTCCTCCCCCTCTTTTTATCCCCCTCTGATTCAGTATGAGTTATACATGTGTGTGTAATCATGCAAAACATATTTCTTTATTCATTTTTTGAGTAATATTATAAAACCAAAACCCCAATACATAAATCCAAATAAACAAGTGAAAAATTGTATGCTTTCAGCTGCATTCTAACTCCAAAAGCTCTTTCTCTGTAGGTAGATAGCATTCTTTGTCATCAAGTCCCTCAGAATTGTCCAGGATCATTATATTGCTAATAGTAGCTAAGTCTGTCATAGTTGATCAATTTCACACATATTCCTTTTATTTGTAAGAGCATAATCATATAAAACCAAAATCCCAAAACAAAAACCCAAATAAATTTAAGTGAAAAACTGTATTCCAACTCCAACAGATTTTCCTCTGGAGGTGAATAGCATTCTTTGTCATCAAGTCCCATAGAATTGTCCTGGATCATTGTATTCATGGATCATTCCACAGTTTTGCTGTTACTGTGGCGTGGCGTACAATGTTTTTCTTGTTCCGCTTATTTCACTCTGCATCCATTCATTTAGGTCTTTCCCACTTTTCCTGAATTTATCCTGTTCATCATTTCTTTTAACACAATAGTATTCGTTACCATCATATGCCACAATTTGTTCAATCATTTCCCAATTTATGGGCATCCTTTTAATTTCTAATTCTTTGTCACTACAAAAAGAGTAGTTCTAAATATTTTGTATAAGTAGGTCCTCCCCCACCCCCTTTTTAAGAAATCTGACCTAGTAGTGGTATACTAGATTAAAGAGTATGCACAGTTTTATAACCTTTTGGCCATAATTCCAAATTGCTTTCCAGAATGGTAGGATCAGTTCACAATTCCACCAGCAATATGTGTTCCAATTTTGCCATATTTCCTCTGATATTTACCACTTTCCTTTACTGTCAATATTGGCCAATCTGATAGGTGTGAGGTGGTACCTCAGAGTTGTTTTAATTTGCATTTATCTGATAAAGAGGGATTTAGAACTTTTTTTTTATATGATTATTGATTGCTTTAATTTTTTTCATCTGAAAATGCTTATTCATATCCTTTGACAGTTTGTTGATTGGAGACTGACTTGTATTCTTATAAATTTGAAGAATTAGACCTTTATCAGAGAAATTTGTTATGAATATTTTCCCCCAGTTTGTTGTTCTAATCCTGGTAGCATTGGTTTTGTTTCCATGTTGTTGGTTTTTGCATTAGGGTGTTCATTTAGAGTCTTTCCTCAGTCATATCCCCTCCACCCCTGTAGTCAAGCTGTTGCCTTTCTCGGTGTTTTTACTCCCACCATTTGTCCTCTGCTTGTGGGTAGTGTTTTTTTCTCCTTGATCCCTGCAGGTTGTTCAGGGACATTGCAGTGACACTAATGGAAAAGTCCATTAAGTTCAGTTGAACCACAGTGTATCATCAGTCTCTGTGTACAATGTTCTCCTGGTTCTGCTCCTTTTGCTCTGGATCACTTCCTGGAGGTTGTTCCAGTTCACATGAAATTCCTCCAATTTGTTATTCCTTTGAGCACACTAGTATTCCATCACCAACAGATACCACAATTTGTTCAGCCATTCCCCAATTGAAGGGCATCCCCTCATTTTCCAATTTTTGGCCACCACAAAGAGCACAGCTATGAACATTCTTGTACAAGTCTTTTTCCTTATTATCTATTTGGGATACAAACTATGGCTGGGTCAAAGGGCAGACAGTCTTTTATCTCCCTTTGGGCATAGTTCCAAATTGCCCTCCAGAATGATTGGATCAATTCACAGCTCCACCAGCAATGCATTAATGTCCCAATTTTGCCACATTCCCTGCAGTATTCATTACTTTCCTTTGCTGTCATGTTAGCCAATCTGCTAGGTGTGAGGTGGTACCTCAGAGTTGTTTTGATTTGCATTTCTCTGATTATAAGAGATTTAGAACACTTTTTCATGTGCTTATTAATAGTTTTGATTTCTTTATCTGAAAACTACCTATTCATGTCCCTTGCCCATTTATCAATTGGAGAATGGCTTGATTTTTTGGTACAATTGATTTAGCTCTTTATAAATTTGAGTATTTAGACCTTTGTCAGAGGTTTTTGTTATGAAGATTGTTTTCCAGTTTGTTGCTTCCCTTCTAATTTTGGTTACATTGGTTTTGTTTGTACAAAAACATTTTAATTTGATGTAATTGAAATTATTTATTTTACACTTTGTGACTCTTTCCAAGTCTTGCTTGGTTTTAAAATCTTTCTCTTCCCAAAGGTCTGACATGTATACTATTCTGTGTTCACCTAATTTACTTATTGTTTCCTTCTTTACATTCAAGTCATTCACCCATTCTGAGTTTATCTTGGTGTAGGGTGTGAGGTGTTGATCCAAACCTAATGTCTCCCACACTGTCTTTCAGTTTTCCCAGCAGTTTTTATCAAATAGTAGATTTTTGTCCCAAAAGCTGGGGTCTTTGGGTTTGTCATAGACTGTCTTGCTGAGGTCACATACTCCAAGTCTGTTCCACTGATCCTCCTTTTTGTCTCTTAGCCAGTACCAAATTGTTTTGATGACCACTGCTTTATAATATAGTTTAAGATCTGGGACTGTGAGGCCACCTTCCTTTGTATTTTTTTAATTATTTCCCTGGATATCCTTGATCCTTTGTTCTTCTAAATGAACTTTGTTATGGTTTTTTTCTAATTCAGTAAAAAAGTTTTTTGGTAGTTCAATGGGTATGGCACTAAATAGAAAGATAAATTTGGGTTGGATGGTCATTTTTATTATATTAACTTGTCCTACCCATGAGCAGTTAATGTTTTTCCAATTGCTCAAGCCTAGTTTTAGTTGTGTGGAGAGTGTTTTTGTAGTTGTGTTCTTATAGTTCCCATGTTTGTCTCGGCAGATAGATTCCTAAGTATTTTATTTTGTCTAAGGTGATTTTGAATGGGATTTCTCTTTCTAGTTCTTGCTGCTGAGCTGTATTGGAAAGATA
This sequence comes from Monodelphis domestica, assembly GCF_027887165.1. Taxonomy (NCBI): domain Eukaryota; kingdom Metazoa; phylum Chordata; class Mammalia; order Didelphimorphia; family Didelphidae; genus Monodelphis; species Monodelphis domestica. The sequence goes on along the minus strand of NC_077227.1, from coordinate 389,403,030 downwards.
TAGAAATGCTGATGACTTATGTGGGTTTATTTTGTATCCTGCAACTTTGCTAAAGGTGTTGATTATTTTGACTAGCTTTTTGTTGATTCTCTAGGATTCTTTAAGTAGACCATCATGTCATCCGCAAAGAGTGATAGCTTGGTCTCCTCATTGCCTATTTTGATGCCTTCAATTTCTTTTTTCTTCTCTAATTGCTACTGCTAGTGTTTCTAGTACAATGTTAAATAATAGAGGTGATAATGGGCATCCTTGTTTCACTCCTGCTTATGTCACTCTTTAATGTCTAAATCATAGTTCCATTTTGACTGTATCTTGGTATAAGGTATGAGATATTGGTCTTTACCTAGTTTTTACCATACTGTGTTTTCCAGTTTTCCAGCAATTTTTGACAAATGGTGAGTGCTTATCTTATATCTTATCTTTTTTTTAAATTTAGTTCCCTTGATATTCTTGATCTTTTGTTCTTCCAGATGAATTTTATTACTTTTTCCAGTTCTATAAAATAGTTTTTTGGTAGTTTGGTATGGCACTGAATGAGCAAATTAATTGAGATCGAAGTACCATTTTTATTATATTAGCTTGGCCTAGCCATGAGCAATTAAATGTTTTTCCAGTTGTTTAATTCTTACTTTGTGTGGAAAATGTTTTGTAATTAGGTTCATGTAATTCCATTGTTTAAATGGAATTTATCTTTTTAACTTTGGCTGCTGGACTTTGTTGGAAATATATAGAAATGGTGATGATTTTTGTGAGTTTATTTTGTATCTTGCAACTTTGCTAAAATTATTAATATTTTAGTTTATTCTCTAGGATTCCATCATGTCATCCATAAAGAGTGATAGTTTAGTTTCCTCATTACCTAATTTAACTTCAATTTCTTTTTCTTCTCTTACTGCTAATATTTCTAGTATAGTGTTAAACAATAGTTGTGATAATTTAGGCCAGCCTTGCTTCACTGATCTTATCGTGAAGGCCTCTAACTTATTCCCATTGCAGATGATAATTGCTGATGCCTTTAGATAGATACTACTACTTATTTTAAATAAAGGTCCATTTATTCCATGCTTTCTAGTGTTTTTAATAGGAATTGGTGTCATATTTTGTTGAAGGCTTTTAAATGCATCTGTTGAGATAACCATATGATTTCTGTAAGTTTGGTTACTGATATGGTCAATTATGCTAATAGTTTTCCTAATACTAAACCAGCCTTGCATTCCTCGTATAAATCCCAAATGGTAAATAGTGAATAATGTTTGTGATATATTGCTGTTATTTTATTTAAGATTTTTGCATCAATATTCATTAAGGAATTTGGCCTATAATTTTCTTTCTCTGTTTTTGGTCTTCATAGCTTAGTATCAGTTCTATATTTGTGTCATAAAAGGAATTTGTTAGAACTGCTTATTTTGCTGAATATTTTATATTGTATTGGGATTAATTATTCCTTAAATGTTTGTTAGAATTCACTTATGAATCCATCTGGCACTTACGGATCTATCTGGTCCTGGGGTTTATTTCTTAGGGAGTTCATTGATGGCTTAACCATTTTTTTTCTGAGATGGGATTATTTAATTTAAGAATTTGATTTCTTCTTTTGTTAATCTGGGCAATTTATATTTTTGGAAATATTCATCCATTTTACCTAGATTGTTAGATTTATTGTTATATAATTGAGCAAAACAATTCCTAATGATTGCTTTAATTTCCTCTTCATTGGAAATGAATTCACTCTTCATTTTTGATCCTGGTAATTTCATTTTCTTTTCCTTTTTTAAATCAAAATAATTGATGCTTTTTAAAATTTGTTTTTTTTTAATAGAACCAACTTCTAGTTTTATATGTTGGTTCAATAGTTCTCTTCAAATTAAAAAATTTCTCCTTTGATTTTTAAGATTTCTAATTTAGTCTTTAATTGGGGACTTTTAATTTGTTCTTTTTCTAGTTTTCTTAGTTGCATGCCCAATTCATTGGTCTGTTTTTTTGCTATTTTGTTGATAAAAGCATTCAAGAATATATATGTTGTCTCCTCATTTTCATTCTCTTTAATGAAATCATTGTTTCTATGATTTGTTCTTTGACCCACCCCTTTTGAAGAATTAGGCTAATTTCCAATTACTTTATAATTTGTTTTTCCATCAACTGTTATTAACATAATTTTATTGTATTATGATCTGAAAGGATTGCATTTATTATTTCTGATTTTCTGCATTTGGTTGTGAAGTTTTTATGTCCTAATATGTGGTCAGTTTTTATGTATATACCATGTGTTGCTGAAAAGAAAGTATATTCCTTTTTAGCCTCATTCAATTTTCTTCAGATGTCTATCAAATCTGACTTTTCTAGAATTTCATTCACTTCCTTTACTTTTTTCTTGTTTATTTTTTTGGTTAGGTTTATCTAGTTCTGAGAGGGGAAGTTTGAGGTCTCCCACTAGTAGAGTTTTCCTTTTTCCTCCTTAAGCTTATTTAATTTTTCCTCTAAAAATTTGGAGGCTATACCATTTGGTACATGTATGTTAAGAATTTATATTACTTCATTGTCTATAGTACCTATTATCAAGATGTAATAACCTTTATCTCTTTTTTTAGATATATTTTTGCTTTAGCTGGTAGATCATGAGTGCTCTTATGCTTTTTTTTTTTAAATCTCAGTTGAAACTCAATAGATTCTGTTTCATTCACCTGTGTGTGTCTGTTTGCCTCAAATGTTTTTCTTGTAAACAATATATTTTAGGATTCTGGTTTTTAATCCATTATGCTATCTGCTTCTGTTTTATGGGTAAGTTCCTCCCATTTACATTCACAGTTATGATTACCATCTGTGTATTCCCCTCCATCTTGTTCTTTTAATCCTAGACTTTCTCCTTTTTTTTCTCCCTCCACACAAATGTTTTGCTTTTAATCATCCCCTCCCAATTCCCTCTCCTTTATATTACTCCCCTCCCCACTACCCCCTCTCTTAGTCTCCTCCTGTTTCTCAATAGTATTCTCTACTCTCCTCCTACTTCTCTAAGATAGGATTCTGTACCGCAGTGTCTGATGGTTATTCCTTCTCTGAGCCAATTCTGATCATATATTAAGGTTTAAGCATTGCCTGTCAAGGCCCTCATTCTCTCCTCCACTGTAATAATTTTTCCCCCCTGTACTTCCTTAGGTGATATCATTTACCCCATTTTACCTTTCTCTTTCTTTTTCTCTCAGTACAATGTTGTTTTCAGACCTCAATCCTATAAAACTTACTCCCATACCCACTGTCTTTATATACTTCTAACTATTATAATGATAAAAATTTTAAGAATTACAAATATCTTTCCATGTAAGAATATAGACAATTTGACTTTACTGAATCCCTTAAATTTCCTCTTTCTAATTTACCTTTTTATGCTTCTTTTGAATCTTATATTTGAACATCAGATTTTCTGTTTAGTTCTGGTCTTTTCATCAGGAATGCTTGGAAATTGTCTATTTTATTAAATGACCATTTCCCCTCCTTGAATGAATATAGTCAGTTTTGATGGGTATGTGATTCTTGATTATAAACCTGGATTTCCCTTGCCTTCTGGAATATCATATTCCAAGCCTTCTGATCCTTCAGGGTAGAAGCATCCAAGCTTCATGTAATCCTGTCTGTGTTTCCACGACTTTTGAATTGTTTCTTTCTGGCTGCTTGTAGTATTTTTGGCTTGACCTGGTAACTCTTGAATTTGGCTATAATATTCTTGGGAGTTGTCATTTGGGAATATATTTTCAGAGGTAATCTGTGGATTGTTTCAATTTCTATTGTATCCTCTTATTCAAGAATATCAGGGCAGTATTATTTGATAATTTCTTGTAATTTGATGCCTAGGCCTTTTTTTTTTATCATGACTTTTAGTTGGTTTGAGAGGATTCTCAGAACAATTCCAGCTTACGTTACTCTGCCATCTTGACTTTGCCCTCAAGTCAGGAGTTCTTGAGCTTTTTTGTGTAATAAATTCTTTTAGATGAAAACCTTTGGACTTCTTTCTGGAATAATGTTAAAAATTCATAATTGAAGAAAATGCTAAATTTCAGTTATACTCTACTAGCAAAAATGTGCATGTGTGTGTGCGCGTGCATGTGTACACACATGCATATGTATGCATGCATAGCCCTCAGCCTGGGCTATATCTGAAACCTTTTCAGTTTATGTTTCACTAGTATAGCCTTTGAGCACCCATAGTCTTTGCCTGAATATTATGAGGCTTCAGAAGAGGGTGTTCTGGAGGAAATTTTGCTTTTAAAAAATTTTCCTCCCACCCCTTAATAACTACTGAAAAAAATTTTTTTTAAACTTTTCTCTACACTTAGGCAGATTCTGTCTGCAGATGGTCTAGCGCTCTGTGGGGATTATTTTCATGTCTTTTTATGGATCAGATTTTTATCTTTTTTTCCCTTATGTTAAAAACCATTATTAGTCATATGTTAATATTGTTAGAGTGGCAACATAGTATAGTGGATAGAGACCACTGTCTCTGACGTGTACTGACTTTGTAATCCAGGACACTTAGTTATAACCTTTAAGTATGTTAAGTTGCAGAGAATGTGCTGATTTGCATCGATAGGCAGTTTTCTCATTTGAAAAACTTCCTATATATACTGAAATTATGGGTTAGTCTCTGTTTCTCTTAGTAACATGCTGTTGCATCTATATCTTTCCATTGTCCTTTGAGTTACCTAAAGTGATTCTTCTGAGAAGATAATGTTCAGTGATTCATAGACATATTGCATCATTGAGAGAATTAGTGTTAAACATGTTAGACTTTGGCAACAGCAACTTGAGATTCTTGAAAATGCATTGCTTAGGAAGCAGCTTAAGAGACATCATAGGGGCAGCTAGGTGGCTTAAGCTTGGAGAATAGAGGTTCATCCTAGGTTCAGATCTGGCCTCAAACACTTGTTAGTTATGTTACCCTGGATAAGTCACTTAACCCTGATACTTAGTTTTGATTCTAAGATAGAAGGTAAAGATTAATTTTTAAAAAGAGAGAGACATCATAAAGGACATGTATGACGAGGAAAACAAAAGTGGACCAGTCATATAACAAGAGTCACCACCAACTCTTAATATGCAGGTCCTCATCACCACAAATCTGGATTTTGTTAGCTTGCTGGTGGGTCTGCTTGCCTCCTCTCCCCATTCTATTCCATTTTCTATTCAGTTAAAATGCAGGTATGACTACCCCCCCCCCCCCTTCCCCATTAAACTCCAGTGGCTCCCTATTGCTTCTGGTTCAAGTAAAAAATACTCCATTTAACACTCAAAGCTCTTCATATTCTAGTTTCCTTTTACCTTTCCAATTTTCTTATACTTTAGTACATCCAAAACATATTCTTCAATCCCATGATAGGCTGTTCCACAAACAAGATGCTCTGTCTCTGAGCTCTGGGCATTTTATCTGACTGCTTCCTGTGCGTGGACTATTTTTCCTTTTCCAACTACTGACTACTTTGGCGTCCTGTAAATTCCATCTAAATTCTCACCTTCTATAGAAAGTCTTCTCTAACCCTTCTTTTTTTTCCTTTTAAATAATCTTTTATTTGGTAATTTCAAACATTATTCATTAGAAACAAAGATCATTTTCTTTTCCTCCCACCTCCCCCACCCCTCCCATTGGCGATGCGTGATTCCTTTGGGTATCACATGTGTCCTCGATCTGAACTCATTACCATGTTATTGGTTTTTGCATTAGGGTTTAGAGTCTCTCCTCAATCATATCCCCTCCACCCCTGTAGTCAAGCTGTTGCCTTTCTCGGTGTTTTTACTCCCACCGTTTGTCCTCTGCTTGTGGGTAGTGTTTTTTCTCCTTGATCCCTACAGGTTGTTCAGGGACATTGCAGTGACACTAATGGAAAAGTCCATTAAGTTCAGTTGAACCACAGTGTATCATCAGTCTCTGTGTACAATGTTCTCCTGGTTCTCCTCCTTTCACTCTGCATCACTTCCTGGAGGTTGTTCCAGACTCCATGGAATTCCTCCACTTTATTATTCCTTTTAGCACCAACATATACCACAATTTGTTCAACTATTCCCCAATTGAAGGGCATCCCCTCATTTTTCTAACCCTTCTTAATAAAGTTATTTCCTATTTATCCTGTACATAATTTGCTTTGTATATATTTGTGTATTGTTCTTTCCATTAGATGGTTTCCATGTGAGGGTGGGGTCTGTCTCTTTTGCCTCTTTATTGTATTACCAGAGCTTAGCATAGTGCTTGGCACAGAATAGGTCCTTAATAAATGTTGATTGATTCATTGAAGAATAAGAAACAACAAATGTTGAACTGGTATCTATGAAAGTATCAGTGGAATGCCTTCAATCCATTGGGGGAATCTTTTGAGAATTTATAGAATTTAGTGAACAAACATTAATGATAGACTGATGAGAACACGGATCCTTGAAGTATTACTAATAGTAGAGTTCTCTTAGAAGTAAAGGAATTTTGTAGCCTTTCAAGTTTGAAATCACTATTTTGCAAAAATGGCAACATATTCCTTGCATGTTTGAGACCTCTGTTACCCTTTATTGAAGAGTTTGTGTCCCAGAGCACACTAGGGAGAGTGAGCCTCTTAATGAGTTTTGGTTTGTTTTTTAACTGATCTTTTTGCTTTGCCACAGGAATCTGGGGAAGAGAATGGACTGCCAAGGACAAGGTCAATGCAGCCGTTGGATAGAGCAAAGTTTGCAGCCAAAAGAAGAATTACACGTAAGTTTTCATTTGGGAAGCAGAAGGTCTTTCATTAATGTTTGTTTGGATGCTACAGTATTGCTGATTTCTACACTGGGAAAAGAAAGCCAATTGTGCTGTGTGCCATGGTAACCACTTCTGTTTTCTATAGGGGTTTAGAGATTTACTAAGTGCTTTCCTTAACATCAGTCCAATCAGGTAGGCACTGGAAGAGTTATTATTATCATCATTTTACAGAGGAGGAAGCAGAGGCTCAGTGAGGTTAAATAACTTCTTTCTAATCATATAGTTATTAAGTGTTGGAGTTTGAGGTTAAACTCAGATCTCCTGACTATCAGGACTTCCACTCCATGGTAATGACTAAAGTACAATATAATAGGTTCAGGAATAATTTATGTTGGCTAGCAACAATCACTAGAACTTCTTTTATGTCATTGTCTTTCCCATCTAACCCTTAGAACCTTAAGGAGTCAGAAGCCTATTTTGTGGTTTCATGAAGTACAGTGCCTAAAATTTAACAAAATTTAACAAAATCCTCCAAATATGTACTGACTACAGCAGAACACATTGGAACTATGAGCTTCCTAGCTTTAGATTAGGGGTTTTCAACATGGGGTCCATTTAACTTGATTTAAAATATATTTTAATAACTATTTCAGTATAAGTATCTTTTAAATGTATTTAGTTATGCATTTTTACACATTATTCTTAGAAGGGGTGCATAAGCTTGACCAGATTGTGAAAGGAGTTCATATTAGAAAGAATTAAGACTTAATGTTAATGCAGTCTAAGATTGCTTCAGTTTTTGTGGCTTTAACTTGACGATATTGAAACACTGAATGTGAAATTAGTGAATAAAACTCTCAGGTTACATGAATTGCCATTATCTCATCTAACTTCCCCCTTCTAGTACTTGTATAGTTGATTTTTAAAATCTAAACATAACTGAATTAATTAATTCCAATTCTCTCTCAATTTGTTAGATTAAGCAAGGTTAATCTACTGATATTTTGTCACTGAATACTGAGGGTATTGAACTACATTTTTTGGGGTATTATTTATAATTTTATAGCTATTGCTAGACAAAATTTCAGTTGTCTTGTTTTGCCACAAGGACCTTATTCATTTTATATAAGTGAACATTACTTTCTTTAAAAAAAAATTTCCAATTAAAACCTTCCTTTGTTTCTATCCAGATGTGAAGTTAGGTGGTATAGTGGGTAGATAGAGCATCAGGCCTGGCCTCAGGAAGAACTCAGTTCAAAATTGACTTCAGGCACTTAGAAGTTGTTTTTCCCTGGACCAAGTCACTTAACCTTTGCTTTGCTTTCTTAGTGGTAAAATAGGAGTAAATAGCACCTACATCACAGGATTGGCATAAGCATCAAATGAAATAATATTTCTAAAGTGCATAGCATAGAGATTGATCCATCAATAATTAAGACAAGGTAATTGGCACAATAGTGCTTTTTAAAAAACTATTTCTGTCCCAGTAACAACTCTAAGGCAGAAGGGCAAGGACTGGGTAAATAGGGGTTAAGAGACTTGCTTAGGGTCACACAGCTGGGAAGTGTCTGAGGCCCGATTTTGTGAAGAGTGAATCAAACTCTGTCAATCAGAAAATTTTAAGTTAATCAAAAACTTAACACCCCTCTTTGACTGAGGCTAGTTGATTAAGGGCATGCCTGTATTTACACCAAATTTTCTTCTCTGAAGTCCACAAAAAGACCACATCCTGATTCAAACTTCTAGCCATTATATACTTGGGTAGCACCATCTACTGATAAAAATTAGAATGACAAGAAATTTTACTAAATAGATTGAAAAATACTACATAAACAATTAAAAATGGTACTGGGCAACATAGCCCAAATTGGAAAAATGCTGTTTCTGGTCTACCTAAAATGGCTCATTATACCGCAGAACATTTCATAGTGACTCTATATAGCACTGTTCCTAGCTGTACTTATACTGATAGGAGGCGGGGCATTTTATCTATTCCTCCTCAGGAAGAAACAACAATAGTTTGCTTGACTTCAGACCTAAACTAAAAACTCAGCTTGAAAAAGTAGAAAATAATTCAAGTGACCTTGAGAAGAAGCTGGAGGAAAGTTTGGGGGAGCTGAAGACTTATATACAAAGAATTAAGAAAAGCTTGAGTAAGAAGAAAGATTTATCTCTCCACATTCACTCATTATCAGAGTCAACTCAGTCTCTGTCCCATCCTGTCCTACACAATTCTGCTCATACTCAACCCATCCCTCCCCCTACTCCTGACCCATCTCCCCATTCCCCTCACCATCTAATCCTACCCAGCCTCTTTGCTCTTGCCATAGCCACCTTCTCTCTTACCTTGCTTAGCTTTTTCCTGCCCACTACCCAAACCCAATCATACTTCCCCCTGCCCTTACCTCTCATTCTTCCTCCTGTGCCCCAGCCCCTCCCACCCTGCCCAACCCATTCCCCCTCCTGCCTCTGCCTTTCATCCCTCTTCCCCTCCCTGCCTACAACCCTTCCCTCACAGCTCACCTACTCCTCTCCCTCCCCTCCCATCCCCCATTGAAAACCAACTATTAAGCCTAGAGGCAGAAACTGAAAATAATTAAGCTAAAAACCTATTCCCCCTCAAGGAAGTACTCACCTTTAATTAGAGTGGAGACGTAGATTCTCTTAGGCACAATACACCATTTACCCCCCCCCCCCCCAGGATATTGAGAGATTCAAACAAAACATTCCTTCTTTTGAAGATGATCCTATTGTAGTTATTAAAAACCTAGAGAACATTTACCAGCTATATGACCCCTTGTGGATTGATATTGAAAATTTGCTACAAGCTTTTTTGACAGTAAGAGAGAAAAATAAAATCATCTCTCTTGTCAATTAAGCCCAGGGAAGGAAAGCAATTCATTGGCTCATGCAAGACCTAAATGGTCCCCCAACAATGAGCAAGACTACTTAAAACTATGCCAGCTAGAAAGGGATTATTAACAGCAATGAGAGCTTGTTCTGACAGACCAGGCACATGGACAAAGTTTGAGAATCTTAAGCAAAAAAGCGATGAAAATCCCTCCCAATTTATGGATAGACTTTGAACTGGGAGGTAGAGCTGGACATTTCCAGAGAAAGGGATTTCAGGCAGTTTGTAAAAAATTGTTGTAAAGTGGTAAAAGATTATTTTAAAATCTACTGCTTAAATTGGGCTAATATGGACCTTGAAGAATTGAGGAGAGTAGTAGTTTGTGTATTTAACAGACATGGAAAGAAATATAATCAATATTAATCTTTTTTGGTTTTGCAGTTCAACAAGTTTAAAATACCATTTGCTCTAATGTCAGTGCATACCCAAAAGTTTTAGACTATGGAAACCTGCCATTGGTTGTTAAAATATTGTGGGACTTTGATTAATAATTGTGTCTGATTCCAGGAGAAGGGATCACAATAGAGCCATTGTACAGTGCCAACAAGGTACAAGGTCAAGGAGGCCAACAATCCTTGTGGGATTGATGAGACCTGCATGAAGACAGAGGATTTGTTTGAGGTTTGAGGTAGTGACGGTTTGACATACATCAGATGCAGGTCTTCCCTATGCCACATTCTGACAAGTACTTTGGTTTGCCTGCCATTTTGGCTTCCCTATCCCTGAGAGTGAAAGTAAAATCAGACCAGGGAATAATATACTTCCCTTTTACATCAAAATCTAGCCTTTTTTTCTATCTTATAGCATGGCTGCCAGTGGGTAAGTGCAATATTACTGCATTTGTCCTACAGACTTGTAGGACAGAAATCACTTTAATTGGACCCTGATTTAAGAACCTGTTATAGATTTATTCTTTTTTACTCAGAAATTTTTATATACATAGATTTTGATATTTTAGCTTTGGTTTTTATTTTTTTCTCCCATACTCCCTAACTCAATCATCTATCCTGATTTGATCTGAGTATAGGTCAACATCCTCTTTGGGGGATTGTATAATTTTCATAAAACTTAAGACTTAAAATTTTTTGAGAAAATTTTCAGGAAAAGAAGCTTGCTAATCCCTTGAATCAAGAAAGTGAACTGTTTGAAGAAAGTGCCATAAAACCTACACTGCATCAGAAGATCTAGAATGAACTTTGGGATGTAATTGATTGAACTGAAGGGGGTTGAACATATCATTTATTCTGAATGTAAATTCTTATGCCATAGGGGACTGCCCCCTAATTGGCTTTTTGTCAGTGCACCTAGCAAACATTGGTTTTGCTCTCTATCTTTTATTTCCCTCTTATCTCCAACTATTGTAATTATCTCTTAGAAAGTGCAATATTGTATTCCCCTTTAGCCAGAAGATCTTTAGAGGTATAAGTTGGTTATGTTAAATGATTCATTGGGGAGACTAGTCTCCCAAAGAATTATAGGGGGGGGTTGTGAAGAGTGAATCAAACTCTGTCTATCAATCAACAACTTAAGTTATTCAATCAAAAACTTAAGTAACCCCTACTTAGTACCTTACCAGTCACTAAGTATGAGAGTTAACATGTCACTTGCTAGAGTGGGTGACAACTCCAGAAGCCACTGCTCCACCCCTTGGGCAGTGCTAGGCAAACTGAAAGACTGATTGGTTCCTGTAAAGTAGGGAAGGAACAGCAAGTGACAAGGAAAAAGGATTATAAAAAGTACCTGTCCAAGGGTCTTCTCCTTAAGGCTTCTCCTTTGCAGTCTCTGTTCCTTGGATCTTCTCCTTTGGATTTCTTTGGAGGATGGCTTCTTGGGGCTTTTGGACTTCAACCTTGACTTGGAGTTTTGGGCCTTTTGACTGGAGTTTTTGGCTTCAGGACTTTGACTTTCAGCTTTGGAATTTCTTGGAGTTGGGGACTTTCTTGTTGGGTTCACTTAGCTTAGCTCATGAGGGATTTTATGCATTGGAACCTTGCCTGGATCCTGCCCCGCTGGCTGGTAAGTGACTAGGATTCCCATGTGGAGATTGGAACTGTTGGAGAGCGAGCTTCATTTCACTGGATTAGCATTTAGGGTAGGGTAGGCAGTCTCTTCCTTTCCCTTCCACATTTCCCTCTTTTTACTAATATTCCAATTAAACAAAATTGCTAAAAGCTGCTAATAGTTTTCCTGACTTAAGGGATAATGATCGGTGACCATTTTTTAATAACTCTCTTATTTAGTCAAAACCCAATTTAACCATTATAAGGACCTCCCTTCTCCAGGTCTGGCTCTCTATTCACTGAGCCACCTCGGTGCCCCTGAGTCATCTCCTAGGACCAGTGTTCTTTTTACTTAACACTGTCCTACAGACTAATGCGTCTTCATTTTCAGTAAAGTCTTTTATTGTATCTAATAATGCTGGTAAAAAAGATGCTTAGTCTTAGATCCACTATCCTAATACTATATTGACCTACAATATCCCCTTTTCAGTGTTGATAGTGGGGCTTACACTTGTGTATTTTGGTCATCTATGTGAATTTGACATTTTCTCATTGACTCTGAGTTGTCAAAGCTTTTTGCAAGTACGTGCCATCACTTATTCATGGGAGCCTGTAGGTGAGATGTTTTATTCAGCCAAGTCAAAATGGAACACAAAATCTAAGCAGATTGTTCTACTCTTTATATTTTAATCTAGTACTGTAAAATAAAAATATGTAAGTAGAAAGGATAGAGCTTTAATAATTACTTTTAGTGTTTTCCTGACATCAAGGATTCAGAAGTGACTCATTTTCTTTGAGGAGTTTTAATGTAGTCAAAACTAGTTAATTCTTGGATGAGATGGTCATGTTTTTTTCATTATGCTCATTTACTGCTGTAATATATCATCACTGAATTTTAGGATGTTGTATAGGGCATTTATTTTAGGCTGTTTTTGAAGGAGATGAAGAAAGATTTAAGTGGAAGAGGGAATTTGTTTTGTTTAATTGGCTACATCTGAAATGCAATAGTAGGAGTTAGTGTGATGTGGTATAGTTGTAAGAACAATGGACTTGGAGTTAGGAGATCTGAGTTCAAAGAAAAATGACCTTTAGCAATTCATTTAACCTTTTGGGACCTTGCTTTCCTTTTTAAATATCTATACTAATACTGCTATTTATAGTGATATTGTGAGGAAAGCATTATGTAAATTTCAAATTGTTCTTTACATTTGAACTGATATTATCATTTGATGTATAGGTATTCAACTTGGGACCTCCTGATATATGAAGCATCTAGTTTTAGGTTTCAGTTTAGTCTGTTTGCCCACCTACCAATGGGAAGCTAACAGAACATATTGAGTTCTTGTTCATCATAAATTATGACTAGTGTTGCCTGCATTACCCAAGTTATATACATACATTCAGTGCTTTGGAAAGATAATGCAGCCAGCAGAATTATCAGATATTTTGAAGAGGTGTCAGTTCAATTGCAACCTAACCAGTCCCTCAGGTTCCTGAGGGTGAGTTTGGTCTGATATTTTTTTTCCTTAAGATGCATGCTTCTGGATGGGATTGTTATTATAACCACTATCTGTACTAGCTCTTGAGTTCCTGAAGACTTGAGAATTAGGGGTAAAATGTGTCCTGTTTACCTCCCTTGTTGTCTTGGCCTCAAGCCTAATCCTACATCACTTTTGGTTTAATTGTGTGAAAGATAGGAATGAGTTGCTGAATGTGTGTTTTTGTTTTCTTTTCAAGAGGTTGCTTATTGTTAGAATAAATAGCATGGCCTTGGGAATACCTCATATTTATATTATTTTTAAACTGCTTTTCAGGCTTTTGAGATGATCATCCTAGTAGCCTGGTAAGGTTCCTGATTCCCCGCTAGTACAGTAGTTAGGATAGATTATTACAGCTAAGGAAACTAAGTTCCAGAGAGATTTGCTGAGTACTACTGCTTTCCAAGTATTTCATCTCCTTGCCATTGGAGAACATAGTAATTAGGAGAGAGTATGGCAATAAAGAAACACTGGATTTGGAAACCAGAGACCTGGTTTCAAATGCTCATACGCTTAGACTTTGGGCAGCAAGTAATCAATAGAATTTATTAAGCGCCTACTAAGTTACTTCTCTTCTCAAGACCTCCTTATTTTTAAAATGAGAGTTGGACTTGATGACTTCTCATGTCCCTTCCAACTTTAATGTCCTGTGATTCTAAGTGGTGGAAAGAGTGAAATATGATCAAATTATCAGTATATAACAGTATTATAATCTTCATGTAAATAGTAATATTTATGACCACAAATGAGAGGCAGCATGCATTAGTCAATAGAGAGCCAGCCTCAAAGTAAGGAAGATCTACTTTCTGACCTATATTGGCACTAAACCTCTTAGTTTTCTAGGGCAACCCTTTAAGACTAAATAGTGGAGACTATATCAGCCTACATTGGCAAAGGTAATTTCCTTACTTGGGAGTTCTGTCTAGCAATGAAATCATAGTTCCAGTCTTGATCCTTTGAAGTAACAAAGAGCTCTGACATTTCTCTGGGAAGCAGAATGATCAAGTATGCAAACTAATGTTTTATCCCAAGGGTCTGACTATAATAACTTAAGTTTCTATAGTATTTCATAGTTTACAAAGGTTTTTTTCCCCCCATCATAGTTTTGTGAGATAAGGTAGTTTGAGTATTATTCCCATTTTACAGATGAGGAAACCAAGACTCAGAGGTTAAGTGAATTGTGGGTCACACAGTGAGTGGATGGCAAAGGTAGAGTTTGAAACTCAGTACCCTTGACTCCAATGCCAGTGCTTTTTCTTCTTTCTGCTGCCTCCCTTAATTTAAGTAATGGCAAAAAGGACCCATAGGGGATGCCTTGTTGCTTCCTAGAACCTTCAGGAAATAATGTTCTACAGAGTCAAATCATCTGACAAACTGAAATTTTGTTCCTTTAAGCAGCCTAATTTCTTTTTCATTTTAACCATTTTGGACAAATATTTCTTATTCATTTCCTTGCTTTTTCAAACTGCAATGAAATGTTCTACAGAGTCAAATCATCTGACAAACTGAAATTTTGTTCCTTTAAGCAACCCAATTTCTTTTTCATTTTAACTATTTTGGACAAATCTTATGCATTTCCTTGCTTTTTCAAACTGCAATGAGTGTGCTGAATGTTGTTTAACCATTTTTTGATCACCTGATCATCACTGTAAACATTGCTCTGTGGACTATTATACATCCTTCAGCTCCTATCTCTGATAATGTGTTGTTATATGATGTTTCCTTTAACTTAGGGAATAGAAAGCAGTCAAAAGAAATTCAGCCACTCCTTCTTTCCACTGTCCCTAGAAGTGAGGATGGTGTATATCTCTGCATTATATTTGTCTTTTTTTTTTCAAAATGACTTTATTGATGGTTTTTGTCTTTATATCATGCTTCATTCCCCCAAAAGATCCCTTCCCCAACCCTACCCAGGGAACTATCTCTTATAACAAAAAATAAAAATGAAGATAAATAGGGGAGTTTGGCAGATAAATCAACATATACTAGTTATCTAGAATATTTTTCACAGCTGAAGCCCCTCAGTACAGCAAAAAAGGGAACAAGGTTTACTTACATCTTGTTAGGGAGAAAACTTGGATGTTCTTCACAATGTTTAGTGTTCTTTTTTATGCTTCTCTGAATTCCTCATATTTACAATTTCTTACAGTAAAATTATAATCCATTACATTCATGTACCACAATTTGTTTGGCCTTAGTTGATGAGCTGCTTTTATTAAAAAAAATTACTTTTTTAACTTTAAAATTTTTTCGAATACATGTAGAAACAATTTTTGATAATTGTTTCCTGTTATTTTTGATTCAGATATTCTCCCTCCCCGCCCCCCTGTATCTGATCTGATACAGGTTATATTAGTGCTTTCATGCAATACATAGTTCCATATTTCTCATGACATGACAGAAGACACATATCACAATAATCATTCATGAAGGAAATAAAGTAAAAAATGACATGTTTTAATCAGCAGTGAGATTCTAACAGTTCTTTCTTTGACTGTGGTAAAATTTTTTAAAATCATGTGTCCCTTGGCGTTATCTTGGAACCTTGTTTTGCCGATAATAGTTTAGTCCTTCACAGTTGGTCATTGTTTTCTAATTTCCTATAACTATAAAATAGTTTGAATATTATTCCCATTTTACAGGAAACTGAGATAGTTTTTCTATTACTGTATCTAAATTGTCTTTTTCTGGCTTCCTGTAGGATTTTTTCTTTTGTTTGATAGCTTTGGAATTTGGCAATTACATTCCTGGGAGTTGTCTTTTGGGGGTTTAGTGTAGAAGGTGTTCTGTGAGCTCTGTCAGTGGCTGTATTGCCCCCTTGTTCTAGAATCTCTGGGCAATTTTCTTTGATTATATCTTGTATCACCATGTCTAGTTTGGTGTTTATTTCTGGCTTTTCTGGGAGTCCAATTATTCTTAAATTATCCCTTCTCCCTCTATTTTCCAGATCTATCACCTTGTCGGTGAGATATTTTATGTTCTCTTCTAATTTCTTGGTATTTTGGCTTTGCTTTATTAATTCTTGCTCTTTTACACGATCGTTGTCTTCCAGCTGCCTGATTCTGGCCTTTAAAGCCTGGTTTTCCTTTTCAGTTTCATCATACCAGTTTTGTAGATGCGTGAATTTCTTTTGCATTATTTCCAACTTTTCCTCCCAGAAGGCTTCCATCTTTTTGGTCATTTCTGATTCAAATTCTTCATAGGTTTGTGGAGAGTTTCCATTTCCTTTGGAAGGTTTTGGAGCATTTTCTTTTATATTATCTTCTATCTGCTCTGTATTTTGTATTTTGGCTCCATAGAATGTGTCCAAAGTCGCCCCTTTCTTCTTATTTTTCTTGGTATTTTGGGGCTTCTGTGGTTCTGTGGAGTTTGCCATCTCTGAATGTGGAGGATTAGCTTTTCTTGTCTCTGTCTGGTGTTCAGAGGCTTTAGTCCTGGGCAGATGGTTCTATGAGCTTTCCCTGGGTTAAACTGAATATGCCTCACTGGAACTGGAATGGAAGGGTCGGACCACGTTGCTTTCCGGAAGTTGCCTTCAGAATCGCTGGCCGTGAGGCTGTTTCGTCGGCCTGCGGGGGGATGGGCTGCAGCTAACCCAAGCTCCGAGGGCAGGGACTTTCACTGAGACTTGGATAGCAGGATCCAGCCCGTGAGGCTGTCTTGCTCCAGGCAGTGACTTTCACTGGGACTCGGATAGAAGGCCCTGAGGGTTGTTGTTCCGAGGACCCTACTCTCTGAGCCAGGCCGGGCTGCGGCTTCCGGGAGCCTTGGACTCTGCACTCCTACCCCTGAGGTCCGAGTGATCTCGGGTTCTGGCTTTTGAGGGGAGCCGTACCTTTTGAACTGGGTCCAGGTCCAGGAGGAGGGTTCCCAGGGTCTGTGCTGTTGATCGTTTTGAATTTCGGCGCCTTAGGAGCTTATAGTTTGAGATCGGTCGGGAAGGGTTTTCCGGAGATCTGAACTTTAGCTTTCTCTAAGCCGCCATCTTAACCGGAAGTCTCTATTACTGTATACACTGTTGTTCTGGTTCTACTTACTTCACTTTGCATCACTTCATTTAAGTATTTCCAGTATAAGGATTAAAATGGGTTTTGGTCAAATTCAGAGTTATAAAAAGTTGTCGTCATTGTTTATAAAAATGGACTCAAGTCAAAAGGCTGTTAGTAGCTTTAGTAGCTTTATTACAGCAAGGTGGAGATAGTAAAGAAAGGGAAATGTAGGAAGGAGGTAGAAAATATTGCCTAGCTAAATACCCTAAGTCCGGATCTGAGTGCTTCCAGACTGCAAATGCAAATCCAAATGTGAATTTCACCAGAATCTGAGTGTCTCTAGCCAAGTGTTTCACAAACCAAAGGACTGATGCTGAAGCCGCAAAAGGCAGTCTCTTATGCCAAGGAAGCAAGAGTCTCACCAGAGGAAGCAAAAGTCTCACTAGAGTAAGCATCCCTATTCAGACTGAGTCACCAACATAGCAAGCCAAATCCGAAAGTCCACCAGAATACAAAGTCTAAATCAAGAAGCCAAAATCAGAAGCCACATCCAAAATGGGAATCTGAAATCAGAGTCTGAAATGAGAATCACTGACTTCCTGTTGGGTCTCATCTTATAAGCACTTTTCTCTACCCTACAGTTCTCCCATGTCACATCTCAGGAACCAATCATAGTCTTAATTTGTCTAGCACTGTGGGGGGTGGCGGGGAGTGGGGGAACAGTGCTTGTGGGATCCATTTCTGGTCCTTGAGATGTACTTCTTTTTCTAGTAAAAGGTTCTTCAAGAGCCTGACTAAGTGTGAAAGGAGGGGTACTCCAAGTTCTTGATTAAGTTAAAATAAACAAAGGGAGTTAAAAATTCCCTTTCACACCAGGTTGTCCTGAACTCATCCTATTCATCATTTCTACACTAGTTTTCCATAACAATCCACATACCACTTCTTCTTCAACCATTTCCCAATTGATGGATACTCCCTTAGTTTCCAATTCTTTGCCATTACAAAAAGCTGCTAAAAATATTTTTGTACAAGTAGGTGCTTTGGGATACAGATCCAGTAGTAGTATTGCTGGATCAAAGGGTATGCATAACTTTATGACCTTTTAGGCATAGTTTCATATTGTTCTCCAGAATGGTGGCATCAATTCACAGTTCCACTATATTAGTGTCACAGTTTTCCCACATTCCCTCCAGCATTTATCATTTTCCTTTTTGGTCATGTTAGCCAATCTGCTAAGTGTGAGGTAGTATCTTAGAGTTTTTTAATTTTTCATTTCTCTAACCAATTGTGATGTGTAACATTTTTTCATATGACTATAGGTAGTTTTAATTATTTCTTCTAAGAACTTTCTCTCAGATCCTTTGACCAAGTTGGGGGTATGCTTTGTATTCTTATAAATTTAGCTCACTTTCCTATATATTTGAGAAATGAGGCCTTTGTCAGAGACTTTTGCTGTTAATTTTCCTCCTCAATTTGTTGTTTCTCTTCTAATTTTGGTTGCATTGGTTTTGTTTGTACAAATCCTTTTTAATTTAATGTAATCAGAATTATCCATTGAATTTTTCATATGTACTCTGATTTGGACATAAATTCTTCACTTATATATAAGTCTGACAAGTGAACTTTTCAGTGTTCCTCATTTTGTTTGTGGTATTGCCCTTTATTTCCAGATCAAGTATCCATTTTGACTTTATCTTGGTATATGATGTGAGATATTGGCCAATGCTGTTTCTGCCATATTGCTTTCTAGTTTTTCAATGGTTTTTGTTAGATAGTAAGTTCTTCCTCCAATAGCTTGGATCTTTGGGTTTATAGAACACTAGGTTACTATGGTCATTAACTCCTGTGTGTTGATTACCTAATCTATTCTTGGGCATTACCAGATTATTTTGATGATTATCACTTTATAATATAGTATGAGATTTGTTATGGCTAGACTTCTTTCCTTCATTTTTTTTCTCCATTAATTTCTTTGATATTCTTGACCTTTTGTTCTTTCAAATGAATTTTGCTATTTTTTCTAGTTCTAGGAAATAATTTTTGGGGTAGTTTCATTGGTATAGGATTGAATGAGTAAAAATTTTTTTCAGTTTACTAATTTTATTTTTAACTCAATTACATGAAAAAAAAACATTTTTAACCTTTATTTTCTTTAAGTTTGGGCCAAATTCACCCCATCTTCCCTTTCCTTCCTCCCTCCCCAAGATAGCAAGCAATATAATATAGATTTTACATGTGTAATAGTATAAGACATCTTCCCATATGTCCTTTTGTGAAAGAAAACTTGAACAAATGAGAGAAAGGTGAAGAAATAAAGTGAAATACGGTATGTCTTGGTCTGTATTCAGACTCCATCAGTTCTTTTTCTGGAGGCAGATGGCATTTTTTATCATGAGTA
Organism: Monodelphis domestica; assembly: GCF_027887165.1. Taxonomy (NCBI): domain Eukaryota; kingdom Metazoa; phylum Chordata; class Mammalia; order Didelphimorphia; family Didelphidae; genus Monodelphis; species Monodelphis domestica. Next base: position 389,383,482 of record NC_077227.1, on the reverse strand, counting down.
CTTGAGGTTTTTCTTGGATTGCTCTTTTGCTAGGAAAATCTGAGTCACTCCTAAATATTCATTACATAATATTGCTATTACTGTGTACAATGTTCTCCTGTTTCTGCTCCCTTCATTTTGCATCAGTTCATGTAGGTCTTTCCAAATTGTTATTAAGTCCTCCTTTACATCATTTCTTTTAGCACAGTAGTATTCCATTACAAGCCACATTCTTTGCCACTACAAAAAGAGCTGCTTTAAATATTTTTGCATAAACAGATCTTTTCCTCTTTTTTAAATCCTTTGGAATATAGACCTAGTAGTAGTGTTGCTGGTTCAAAGGTTATGCAAAATTTTAAAGCTGATATAACCTTCCATTAAAAAAATATACACATGTATACACACATGCATATATACAAATGTATGTATATATGTATACACATATATTATATATTTACATATTGTTTTCTCCATTAGTATGTGAATTCCATGAGAGCAAGACTTTTTTTTATTTTAATTCTTACCATCTGTCTTAGTATCAATTCTAAGACAGAAGAGCTACGACTAGGCATTTGAGGCTAAGTCACTTGCCAGGGTCACACGGATAGGAAGTATCCAAGTCCAGATTTGAATCCAAGTCCTCCTGACTCCAGGCCTGATGCTCTATCTGCTGTACCACTTAACCATACCTCATTCCTGGTAACTTAGTAAGCACTTAATAAATGCTTGCTGACTGACTTGTGGGAAGCCATCAAGTCCATGCTGACATAAATATAGACACACACGATAAATCCCTCTGTTCAAGATGCTTGCATTCTTTTGGGAAAAGACAACACATAAAGGGGAACTGGAAAGATTTGGGTTCATTCATGAACTAGTTGACCATCCACTGTCATACTATTATTGATTTATTATTTTTTGGTGTTCAGCTTTTTCTGCTTTTGCTTTATTTTTATTGATAACTTTGATTTTTTTACATCATCTTTAATTCTAATATATTTCTCCCTCTTCTATACTCAGCAAAACATCTCTTGTTATACAGAATAAAAAAGAGAAGAGAAGTTCAGCTGTGTTCAATTTATATGGAAAATTCTATACCCATAGCTCCTCATCCCTACAAAGAAGGGAGGGAGGTGCATGTTTCTGACTCTTGACTGGGGTCAACTTGTACACTTGTTTGAGCAAGGATCAAAACAGTGAAAAATAAAGATATTGCATGCAATTGAAACAACTCCATCCTAAGCCATCTAAGCAAGTTATTGCCACTGAAGAATGGGAAATGAAGGATCTTTTACTGATGGAAACCAGTTGCCACATTGAGGACAACAGAAGAGTCTAGAAACATCACCCATCAATAACAGTTTTCTTGGCAAGCAAAGATAAGGCAGCCAAGGGTAACACTGAGTAGTGGGCAATTAATTATGAGCGTATTGCCTCATAAAACAGTAGGAAACAATAGAGAGAAAAATAAGTTTTACATTAAACTTGGTAAGTGACTTATTTAAGTAAAATCATCTTTAAAACATTTAAGAATAAGACTGAAAAAAATGACAGATGCAAAACAGAAGCTATACCAAATAGAAAAAGGAGCTATACCAGACTAAGGAGAACCACAAAGGGGGTTCATATTGAATGTAAGAGTTTTGAAGACAATGGGGAATTGATTCCCAAAGTTTATGGAAGAGAGGAAGACACCAAAGGTGCAAAAACATCTTTAACTTTATTACCAAAAACAATAAAATACCCATTACTAATTAATTCTTTTTGTACCTTTTCATTTGTACAACATTTTTATGAGTCTTTACACAGAAACAGAAATTCTACTCCAGAGTTGATCATATCTTTACAATAACAACTGACCAAATAGCTCAGAGGATACTAAATCCCACTGTATTTTTTCATTGATTATAAGAACCATTGATTTGGTAGACTTTAATTCTTCCTCAGTGTTCATCCTTTACAAGATGCATATGTCAGAATATTATAAGATACTTTGAAAGCTCAAATAACAAGAGAAAACTACATTCAGCAATGCTACCAAAGAAGAGATAAAAACAGAGATGTGTTCTCACCAATGGCATTCCCCAGTTTTATGGTAGATGTGGTAGAATGCCAACTCAATTAAAATAAAAGCTTTATTACATGCTCTGTGGACATGAGTTCCTCCATATACTCCTGTTTCTGGATGACAGTGTGCTGATTTCATGAAGCCCTGGAATATTTAAGAGCCATATAAATGAGATATGTTCATTCAGTGAAATACATAATTGTTCAAAAGAGTTTGTCCTAACCAGCTGTAGAAGACAAAAACTAAGTGGATGAAAAATAACTATGTTTATGCTATGCAGTTGGATGAACAGTTTATAGAATTTGTATAGTATGTGTATCTTGGAAATTCATGGTAATGCTCAGAATTGAATAGGAGGAGGATAGGTTGGATAGCCTTTGGGAAATTACAGTTATTTTTATAACCCCTGGCTTTTCTCAAAACAAAGGTTTTTAATACCAGTGTTCTTCTGGTGATGTTTAGTATGACTTAAAGTTATGGAATGTTGTAGTCTGAATGATAAAAGTTGAGTATCATTCAGAGGGCAATGCAGAGGACTTGGGCAAACAGTAGTATATTGTAAGTGGGGAACTGTTGTAGGACAGGTGGATGTATAAGATATCATTAGAGCAATTACAACTGGAAAAAAAATGGGCTTATCCCCCATATAGTGAGAGCAAGAGAGGGATAACCTAAGTTCTTCATTGGTATCTATGGAAAATGTAGAGCTTGAGGAAAGCCTCTAGCACATTTTTTTGGAGCACAAATCCAGCACAGAAATTTCCTTTGGCATTTTTAAAAAAATCATCAACACCTCAGGATCAAACATTTATTAAGTATAAATCAGGATCTCCACTAAAGTCTTCTGATACTCATCATCTTTATCATCATCACTAGCTTTTATATAGTGCTTTAAAATTTGTAGAGTACTTTACATATATTGTCTCATTTAATTCACAACAACCCTGTGAGGGAGGTACTATTTTTATTCATATTTTGCAGATGAGGAAACTGAGACTGAGAGATTTTGTCACTTATGCAGGGCCACATAGCTAGTAAGTATCTGAGGCAGGATTTTAATTCATATTTTTCTCTCTCAGGTCCACTGTACCACCTAGCTCCCTCTAGCCCTTAACAGCATAGGAGGGCAAGCTTAGGGGTTTGTTTGAATTAAAATAAATTTTTTTCTTCTCTTTGTAGTGAATACATAGGATGTTATAAATGAAATTTCACAGAATAGGAAGGTGTTGATAGGTTGCAATCTATATCATTGGAGGGAAGAGATAAACATATCAATGTCATCTTCCTCTGAAGATATAACCTTTGATATATTGAGGTTGAGAAACCCAAGACCCAGTGACTCAGGCCTTTGGTGGTGAACCTTTTCAGAATTAGGCTGGTCTTCTAGTGACACATTTCATCTCCAGGATTTTATTTGAATTGCTTCCAACTTTTAAGCATGCTGGTTGTGATTCATGTGCCTAGCTTTCAAGCGCTCAGGGTCAAGTTCATGCTGTAGTAACATAATTATGGAGAACTTAAGAACTGAACTTGTGCAAATGTAAAGTGTGACGTAGTGGAGAGGGCCCAGGTCTGGGAAGCAGGAGACCTAGAATTGAGTTCTAGTCCATAGGGAAAATTGTAGTGTTTGTGTCTGGTTGGATTAGATGGTCCCCACAGTCTCCTTCGGCTCCAAATAGTCTATAATTCCATTTTTTATGTTCAAATAAATACATGATTTATTTTTTCCCTTTGCCTTTCAGAGATGACAGAAGAGGAGCAGTTTGCTTTGGCTCTGAAAATGAGTGAACAAGAAGCACAGCAAGTGAATGACCAGGCAGAAGAAGAAGAGGCGCTCTTAAGGAAGGCCATTGCTGAGAGCTTGAATGTAATTATACCTTTTCTTAAAAAGTTTTACTGGAATGCGATAGCTGTATTCTTTCAATCTCTCAGTCATAGACTTGTGACCATAAAGAATATAGTCCTCCAGTATTTTACAGTATTATTGAAAGTAACAAGGAGCAGTTTATAAATTCACATGAGAAAGAACCCTTGAGGCATTTGGGGTGAACATCATTTGAATTAATTTTGACATGAAGGCATTTACTCTGTAGATTTTTTTAGGCTATTATTTAGAAGAAGAAAAGTGTTGAATAGTTGATTAAAAATCACACTCCTACTTTCATGTGGTATAGTGGAAAGATTGATGGATTTGTAACTAAAAGACATGACTTTAAGTTGTGAGACCATAGGCAAATAATTTAACCTCTCCAAGTGTCACTTTCCTTGTCTTTTTAAATGGGGATGAAGTCCCTGCTTCATGAGGTTGTTATGAGGAAAGCCCTTTGCAAAATATAAAGTTATTATCATTACTTTCAGAATAATGGTATTTATTTGGCACTAAAAAGAATAGGACACAGGGTAGGCATTTTCCTGTGGGGAAAGCCCAGAGTAAAAATTGGTGGTGGGGGTGAATAGAGCTGGGGAGGTGGGAGGAAATATAGAGAGAAGATTTGGCAGTTTTTCTGAAGATTCAAATATATTCATAGAAATCTATATTCTTATATGGATATATAAACTCTTTAGTGGATAACTACAAATGGAATGAAAAGATATGGAGATGATAGCATCCTATAGTCATCACTTATGCCAATTAACACTGGTTATTGAAAAAAAAAACATTTAGCCTTCAGATGTTAGAGAGGAAGAACTGATCATAGGCAATATACTCTACTTTTTTCCCATTGCTTCTCATGTGCATCTACATTAATAATTTTATGGTGGGTGGGATAACTTGTTTCAGAGTTGCCAACCTTCTGATTCCTCTGCTACCACCTCTGCACCTTTGTTCACTGGAGTACCTGGACAGTATCATCAGGAGAAACCAGTGGTCTCTGAGACTATTGAATACACGTTGCCTCGTCCTGAATCTTCACACTCTCCTATCACCTCCCTGGCACAGGCATTTCAATCTGAACAGACAGAAGTGCCCAAAAGCCCTCTGGTGATGTTGAAGAGGTTAAGTCAAGAAATAGTTGAAAGCTCATTAGTATCAAGCATAATTTTATCTCAAGAAAAGAGCCAACTGTTGCTTAAATCCAATGAAACACGTTCCTCACCTATTTTAAGTGACTCCAGTGATGAATTATCAAGTCCTCCTGGTAAAAAACAGTTTGTTCTGAGTCCTACTTTTTCTCGAGTACCTACAGGAACATGGCAGCTGGTACCTCGGAAATTGTTTGCAAACGCATGCGTTAGCCAAGAAGAGGAGGCTGAAGCAAGAGAGAAGTGTTTGGATCATACTGTTGACCTGGAAGTGGAGCCAGTCACTGGAAGTTCAGGAATTAGGGATAAATTCAACCAGCCAATTCTTGAGAGTAAGAACTCTAACTTTTTTGATAATGGGACTAGTCAATGGACTGAAGGTACAAAGTGTAAACAGCCTAAAGAAAATAGTAGGCTAGGTTGTGGTTCTTTCATGGCTACACAAAGGAAAGAAAAGACACCTCAGTTCCGCCTCCCTGGCACAATTGATGTCAAGGGTCTGCAGGAAGAAATTGGAGGCACTGTGCACTATTACTGGGGCATCCCGTTCTGCCCTATTGAAATGGACCCTAACCAGTATACTAAGGTCATACTATGTCAGCTGGAGGTTTATCAGAAAAGCCTGAAATTGGCTCAGAGGCAACTTCTTCAAAAAAAAGAGTTTGGAGAGCCAATATTACCTGACTCTCCTTCCCTGCTGCAAAAGGAGCATGATGGACGAGATCAAGCCAAAGGACTAAATGAATCTCTTGCAGAAAAGATAGGAAACGATAACACAGAAACAAGGAAAGAACTACTGACATCTACCTGGCATTTAAAAAGGAAGGCTATCCATGGGAGTCCATTGCAGAGTTTGAAAGAAAAGGCTTTACTGGAGGAAGAACCAACAACCAGTCACCATCAGGTAAGGATCAAGAATGCCTGGGACAGGGGTGCTTAACCTGCAGAATAAACAGGAATATGGGTTAACCTTAGCCTATCATAATGTTCATTAAAAGGGATTAGCAACCTATAGTGTTAAATTAGCTGGGACTTATTTCTTTGGGAATCACTATTCTTATTATCTTGCATCATAGTCTGGAAAGATTCCTGAAAAAGAAATGAAATCTTATTCCTTTATATCCTATTCCCAAACTTCCCTAGATGTCATAGAATCATTGAACCTGAGAAATGGAAGGGCTCTCTGAGGTCATCTGATTTAACCTATCCTAGAGCAAGACTCCCTTCTAAAATATGCTCAATAAGTAGTCATTTAGCTGCTGCTTGAAGACACTTTTTTCCCTTATAGAAGGGAAGTTTAGTTAATACAGTAAGGCACTTTAGTGACTGTACTCTGCAACCAGAGATATCCCTTTCAAGGAATACATTAACTCCAGAATAATTGACACTTAATAATTTATTGTCTGGTTTGAAAAAACATTGAGGGAATAAGTTCTGAGGAGTGCAGGTCAGTGGCAAGTAATTTAGTTTAAAGTCAAGAATTGAACAATATCCTTTGAACAGCTACAAAGAATGTTCAAGGGCTAGTTATCTTGTTAGAAGTTCTCTAGCTCAAAAAGCAGACAAATTTCACAGGATATAGTGTAGTGGAACAGTGCAAGACTTGTAGTTGGAAAATCTAGGTTGAAATCCCAGTTATTTTACCTCTGATGAATAACCTCAGGCAAGTCATTTTCCCTTTCGTATGTCAATTTTCTTCAAAATGTTGGTGTTCAGAGATTAGATTGATGTCTGAAGCCCCTTCTAGCTCTAATCTGTAAATGACAATAGCAGGCAGGATTCCAATTTCTCCTCTTGTCACAATTAAAAAAAAACAAACAACTTTGGAATTGGGATAGAATATTAGAGAAATGGGTAAAATGATTATAACTTTCTCTACCTTCTCTGGATCTTTCATTTCTGAAGCTGAGTGTTCTACAGAGGCACGAAGGACTTTTTGGTGGTCAATGCTTTCAAATATTTTACTTTTGATCATGTGGGTTTGATAGGGAAAGGTTATACTTGTCCTCATTAGTTGGAAGATTGCAGAGAGCCTGGAAAAACAAAGCTGTAAAAATCAAGGAGAGAGACCTCAGAAAACAAGTTTTCTCTAGGAAAATCTGATATATACACAAATTTTGCAAAGTTTTTAGGATGAGGGAGAAATTTGCTGTAAAGGAACATTTTAAAATTTGTTCAGGAATTAAAAAAGCAGGACTTTGAAGTCATGCTTTGTTATAGACTGACAAACATAAACTTTTTGGGAGCAAATGTCTGGAAATTGGTGGGCCAGAATTTGACTTTGGAAAGAAATAGTTGATTATGTTGTAGGTCCTGCAAGAGAGGGGGGGCCAGGCTGTTTTACCATAATCATTTCAGAACTCCATTCTTATGAGGGAAAACTGAGTATCCTGACAAACTTATGTGTCATTAGATTTTTGTATTTAATAGTAGGTAGACACTAGGTGTCAGTATTGTTTCTCTTTTTCTTTTCCTTCGTAAAACTGCCTGGGCTAGAACATCATTTTTGTTACTACTGGGTTTAAACAAATAGTCAACTATAGTACTTACTTCTCATATTTTCACCTTTTAACAATTTTTTTCACTTCTTATTTTTCCTAATGACTTCACTCTTGGGTTAACTGTTTTTTCTATGACTGAAAGTTTAACCTCTATTCCTGTATTTGAGTGTTTTTCATCATTTACCTGAGTGATAAAAAGATACTTGGCTTATTTTTGTTTACTTAGGTTCTGATAGGTTATGTGGAAAACTAAACTTTCTCTAAGCATTTGAAGCAGAGGCACTTGTCAGTAGTGTTCCCTGGTCTTATTCCTGTGGTTTCTTCTTGTCTATCTGCATGCAATGAATTGATAGTAGAAACTTTTGATAAAAGAAAATGTTTGCTTTTCTTCTCCCTCATTTTATTATTATTCTTAAAAAATCATGGAATCCCAGAGGGTCATTTGCTAAAAAGAGGAGCCTTTCTACAATAGCTTAGACAAATAAGTATTCATCTGGCTTCTGGACACTTAGTGATAGTGAGTTCACTAACTCACAAGGAGAAAGCTTATTTCACTTTCAGACAGTTATTGTTTTTAGAAAATCATTTTGAAAATAAATCTGCCTCTCTCCCCATAACTTTAACCCATTGTTATCCTCTACAGCCAGGCAGTATAAATATAATAAATAGCTCTTCTCCACATAATAACCTTTCAGATATTTGAAGATAGTCATCATGTTTCACTATTATTTCTCCCTCCCCTAAAATAAAAATTTTTCTCCAGATCAAAAATCTCTGGTTCCTTTATCTTTTCTTGATGTATTGGAAACATAGTACATATGGATGACTCCCAGACCCCTTAGCATCATGGTAACCTTCCTTTGGTCAAGCTTCAGTTTTGTTAGTTTCCCTCTTAAAATTAAGTACCCGGGTCTGAACACAATATTCCAGATTTTGTCTGACCACATCCACAATCAGATAATCAAAACAATAGTATTAGGTATTGGGTATTAGCTTGCTATATATCTAGACTCTTAGAGATGTACATTGGTGTTTTAGCTCTGTTGTGTATACAGAGCTTTAAAAAAAATTAACTTGTAATAGTTTCTAATTCATTATTAACTTTGTTATACTTTTTTCTATCTTTGCTTACCCCATACAGAATCCCAAACCTCAAAAGACAATCACTTTTCTGAAGTCATGCATTTATTTCTGACTTATACAATCTATATAACTTCCATTTTCTATTTGCTTGGTGGTAGGGCCAAAATAAATTAAATGAAGGAGAGGGTTTGACTCTATAAATATAGGTAAGATATTGTCCATTTCATTGCAGAGTTCCCAGGTTCTATTTGCTGAGGATACACGTGAAGAGGATGAAGTTATGACAATTACATCAAGGTGAGATTATCTGACTTGTCTTGTCTTGCTGTGGGATTGA